>NC_069505.1:618938108-618965608 GCF_027579735.1 Bombina bombina | reverse complement strand
TTGATTTGTTACAACAAACTAAAACTAAAGCACTAACATTTATACAATGTTTATGTTTGTTTGTTTATTACATAGGGAATATTTCACACAAAAATTACTCTTTATAGACAGATTACGATTAAAGGGACATAAAACAGATTCAGACTCAATTTTAAACAACTTTCTAATTTACATCTATTATCCAATTCCCTTTGTTCTTTTTGTATCCATTGTTGAAAAGCATAGTTAAACAATGTACTACTGGGAGCTAGCTGCGCATTTATGTCTCTTGTCATTGGCTAAGTAATACAATAAAGTTACATAGTCTTACCTCTCGCCTACGCCCCTCATAAAACACGTTTGTGATTGCTGAGGATTTGGCAGCGTTTCAACGTCATTAGAATTCTCTACTTTGGGTACCAATAGGAAGGGGCTTGTTAAAAAAAAAAATACAAAAAAAAAATTTATGCTTACCTGATAAATTTATTTCTTTTGACACAATGAGTCCACGGATCATCTTAATTACTAATGGGATATTCACCTCCTGGTCAGCAGGAGGCGGCAAAGAGCACCACAGCAGAGCTGTTAAATAGCTCCTCCCTTCCCTCCCACTCCAGTCATTCGACCGAAGTTAAGGAAAGAAAAAGCCAAGGTGCAGGTGTCTGAAGTTTAAAATACCCATCAACCTGTCTTACAAGAACAGGGTGGGACGTGGACTCATCGTGTAAAAAAAAAAATACATTTATCAGGTAAGCATAATTTTGTTTTCTTTTTAATGACACGATGAGTCCACGGATCATCTTAATTACTAATGGGATCCAATACCAAAGCTAGAGTACACAGATGATACAGGAGGGACAAGACAGAGAACCTAAATGGAAGGCACCACTGCTTGAGAACCTTTCTCCCAAAAAAAACGGCCTCAGCTGAGGCAAGAGAGTCAAATTTGAAAAAAACTTTGAGAAGTGTGAAGAGAGAACCAAGTTGCAGCCATGCAAATCTAATCCACAGAAGCTTTATTCTAAAAAGCCCATGAAGAAGCAATAGCCCTCATGGATGAGACACAACCCTCTCGGGAAGCTGCTGTTCAGTAGTCTCATAAACAAACTGTATGATACTCTTCAGCAAAAAGAAAGAGAAGTAGCCAAAGCTATCTGCCCCTTACGTTTTCCTGAGAAAAGCAAAGACAAAGCAGAAAACTGACAAAAGTCTTTAATCGCCTGTAAAATTTTAAAGCACGGACCACGACAAATTGTGCAGAAGTCGTTCTTCTGAGAAGAAGGACTAGGACACAAGAAGGAACAACAATCTCCTGATTAATGTTCCAATCAGAAACAACCTTAGGAAGAAAACCACCTTAACTGAATGGAAAATAAGGTAAGGAGACTCATACTGCAATGCCGAGAGTTCTGACACTCTACGAGCGGAAGAAATAGCAACAAGAAATAAAACTTTCCAAGATAATAACTCAATATCAATGGAGAGTATAGGCTCAAACGGAGCCCATTGAAGAACTTTGAAAACTAAATTAAAACTCCACGGAGGAGCAACTGGATTGAACACAGTCCTGATCCTGACCAAGGCCTGACAAAAAGAGTTTGCGTAGCAAAATAGATAAGGCCGAAATTGACCCTTTAGAGAGCTTGTTGAAAAAAATGTTCTCCAAGCCCTCATGAAAAAGAAAAAATTCTAGGAATCCTAACTCCACTCCATGAGTAGCCCTCGGATTCTCACCAATAGAGATATTTATGGCATATTTTTTGGTAAATCAGTCTATATATCGGCTTACAAGCCTGAATAAGGGAATCAATGACCGTAGTCAGAAAACCTCTACCTGGACAATATTAAGTGTTCAATCTCCAAGCCGACAACTTACGAAAAACTAGATTTGGATGAAGGAAGGGCCCTTGAATTAGAAGATCCTTCCTCAATAGAAAAAAACTCCAAGGTGGCAGAAATAACAACATGTCCACCAGATCTGCATACCAAATTCTGTGAGGCCAGCCGGAGCAATGAGATCACCGACGCCCTCTCCTGTTTGATTCGATCAATGACCCGAGGAAGAAGCGCAAACAGAAGAAATAGGTATGCTAGACCGAAGGTCCAAGGAACCGCCAGGACATCCATCAGTTCCACCTGGGGAACCCTGAACCCCGACCCGTATCTTGGGAGCTTGGCAATCTGATGAGATGCCATGAGATCCACTTCCGATTGATCCCACTTGAGAATCAGACTGGAGAACACATCCGGATGGAGTTCCCACTCCCCCGAGAGAAAGACCGCCTGTTCAGAAGGTCGCCTCCCAGATGTCCATCCCTGGGATGTGGATCGCCGACAGGTGGCAAGAATGGGTTTCCGCCCACTGAATTATCCTGGGTACCTCTGACATCGCAAATGAACACCTCGTTCTACCCTGATAATAGATGTAATGTCCGACTGGACCCTGATAAACTGGACCGAGGCTAACTGAGACCAGTCCAGAAGAGAATTGAAGATCGCTCTCAGCTCCAGAATGTTGATAGGGAGAACAGACTCCGGGTGAGTCCAAACTCCCCAAGCCTTTAGGGAACCCCAGACTGCTCCTTACCCTAGAAGACTGGTGTCTGTTGTTACAATCACCCGAAAAAGGGTTGCAAAAGCAGGTTCCCTGGGACGATTATCCAAAGACAACTAACGTGGAAGAGAACCCTTGTCTCCTGATCCTAGTAGTATTCACGGAGACAAGTACGTAAAATCTCTGTTCCACTGCCTGAGACAAGAATCAATGATCTTTGATTTCCTGACTTCTGTCAGAAAAAATCTTCATTAAAAGGGAATCTAACATAGATCCCAGAAAAGAATTCTAAATTTAGGACTCAGGATTTTTTTTTTTTTTTTTAAATTATTGATTTACCTTCCACACGTGAACGCAGTAAGGAGAACACCATGTCCGTGTGCGAACTTGTTTGATGTAACGAAATCGCCCAAACTAGGAAGGCAACTGAATATGGTGCTGCAATGCACCATGAAAATTCTGTAAGCTGTGGCAAGACCGAAGGAAAAAGCCACAAACTAGAAGTATTTGTCCCGAAAGGCAAACCATCGGGGCTTGTGATGATCCCATTAGATGGGAACATGCAGATACCCGTCCTTTAAACTTGTCAGAAATTGATTCTCTAGAATCAAAGGTAGGATGTCACGAAAAAGCCTTAGCATGCTGAGGTATCTGCCCTAAGCACTATCTGTCCGAATAGAACCATACAACGCATGAGCTAGTATGCTGTCGAAAAAGGTAGCAATACCAACCTGGGATGTCATCCTGAGCAAACCTACTACCCCAATATCTATAGGATCCTGAAAGGGAATAGCTATCCTTATATAGGGATAGAAGTTTCCTTCCTTGAGAGGTCCTCTAATAAAAACCTCTCTGTCAATATAGGAAATGAGAGTGTATGGGTATAACCCTTTTTATTTTCATCTCCTAGTACCACTTCTTGGTACCACATAAAATTAATAACTACTGTAATGTCGTTCCAGAGTAGCTAAAAACTCCTTAGTAATAACCGGAGAAAAGCTAGATTAACCCCTTAATGACCGGACCATTTTTCAGTTTTCTTACCCTTAATGACAATGGCTATTTTTACATTTCTGCAGTGTTTGCGTTTAGCTGTAATTTTCCTCTTACTCGTTTACTGTACCCACACATATTATATACCGTTTTTCTCGTCATTAAATGGACTTTCTAAAGATACCATTATTTTCATCATATCTTATAATTTACTAAAAAAAAATGATAAAATATGAGGAAAAAATGGAAAAAAACACACTTTTTCTAACTTTGACCCCAAAATCTGTTACACATCTACAATCACCAAAAAACACCCATGCTAAATAGTTTATAAATGTTGTCCTGAGTTTAGAAATACTCAATGTTTACACGTTCTTTGCTTTTTTTGCAATTTATGGGGCAATAAATACAAGTAGCACTTTGCTATTTCCAAACCACTTTTTTTCAAAATTAGCGCTAGTTACTTTGGAACCCTGATATCTGTCAGGAATACCTGAATATCCCTTGACATGTATATATTTTGTTTTAGAAGACATCCCAAAGTATTGATCTAGGCCCATTTTGGTATATTTCATGCCACCATTTCACCGCCAAATGCAATAAAAAAAAAAAAAAAAAAAAAAGTTAACTTTTTCACAAATTTTATCACAAACTTTAGGTTTCCCACTGAAATTATTTACAAACAGCTTCTGCAATTATGGCACAAATGGTTGTAAATGCTTCTCTGGGATCCCCTTTTTCAGAAATAACAGACTTATATGGCTTTGTGGTTGCTTTTTGGTAATTAGAAGGCCGCTAAATGCCGCTGCGCACCACACGTGTTTTATGCCCAGGAGTGAAGGGGTTAATTAGGGAGCTTGTAGGGTTAATTTTAGCTTTAGTGTAGTGTAGTAGACAACCCCAAGTATTGATCTAGGCCCATTTTGGTATATTTTATGCCACCATTTCACCGCCAAATGCGAGCAAATAAAAAAAAAAAAAAACTTTACATTTTTCACAATTTTAGGTTTCTCACTGAAATTATTTACAAACAGCTTGTGCTATTATGGCAGAAATTGTTGTAAAAGCTTCTCTGGGATCCCCTTTGTTCAGAAATAGCAGATTTATAGGGCTTTGGCCTTGGTTTTTTTGTAATTAGAAGGCCGCTAAATGCTGCTGCGCACCACACGTGAATTATGCCCAGCAGTGAAGGGGTTAAATTAGGTAGCTTGTAGGGAGCTTGCAGGGTTAATTTTAGAGATCAGCCTCCCACCTGACACATCCCACCCCCTGATCCCTCCCAAACAGCTCTCTTCCCTCCCCCACCCCACAATTGTTCCCGCCATCTTAAGTACTGGCAGAAAGTCTGCCAGTACTAAATAAGAGTTTTTTTGTTTTTTTTTAATAAAAATAATAAAATATTTTAGTTGTGATGGACCCCTGCCTTAGCACCAACCTCCCTGATCCCCCCCTCCAGATCTCTAACCCTCTCCCCTACCTAATTACCGCCATCTTGGGTACTGGCAGCTGTCTGCCAGTACCCAGTTTGGCCCCACAAACCAAATTATTTTAATTTTATTTATAACTTTTTTTTATTTTTTATTATTATTTCTGTAGTGTAGCAGCCCCCCCACAATACCCCACCCCCTCCCCCTCCCCCTCCCAGATCCTTTTATATGTAAAAAAAAACCAACTTTTTTTTTCCCCTTCCTGCCTTCATTGGTGTCAGTGTGGCTAATGCGCGCACGTGCACCGTGCACGCGCGCACACCCTCCCTCCTCCCACCCGGACAACGGCACCATCGCTACCGGTGCAGAGAGGGCCACAGAGTGGCTCTCTCTGCATCGGAGGCTTGTAAAGGGGTATTGCAGGATGCCTCCATATCGAGGCATCACTGCAATACCCTCAGAGCTGCTGGAAGCGATTGTGATCACTTCCAGCACTCTGTTAGACAACTGACGTACCAGGTACGTCTATTGTCATTAACAGTTAGTTTTTGCATGACGTACCTGGTACGTCAGTTGTCATTAAGGGGTTAAACCTGAAAATACTACTTCAGTATCAGCGGGAGGAGTCATACCGTCAGAACTGAGATCTTATTCTCATATACTACCGAAGTATCCCCTTCCTCATGTAACTTGGAGGAAACCTCTAAGATAGCAATCTACTGAGACAGAAACCTCACTCACTGAACATTATAGTCTTCCTCTTGCGATTTCCCTGCAGCATGGGAAAAGCCGACAACACACCTGACAAGCACAGAGGGAAACGATGTCTTGCAAGCTAACCCCAAAAGGAGTCATGAAGGAAGCGCAGGGCACTGGATAAATGGACGCTAAAGTTGTAGGACATTTGAGGAGAAAAACTGCAGAAAATATGGAACACTGTTGAATGTTTCTGAAACATCTGAGGCAATGTTGGCTCTGAAGAAGAAAAACATTTTTTATACACATGGGGAACATAAAAACTTTGGCAATTCCACAGAAGCATCAAGACAAAACGTGTACATAACCTCCTTATTCACTCTTTATTAGATAAAAATGAATATCATAACAAAAAGTACTGTGCCTTTAAATGATAAAGAGAACGTCCTAACCTCGTTCCCTTAACATTGGATAAATTAATTAATATGACGAAAGGCCACTTGTTTGGACCATCAGATTCCACCATCTGCTCATCAAAAAAAAAGGATGGTACTTTTTAAATACAGTGCAAAAATTCCACACAAAAATTGATTCTTTAACATATATTAATTAGAATCATTTGATCCCTTCTAAACCTAGCGAAAAATCCTTATCAATGGATGGAACACAACCAAACAGTAGTCCTTCTGACTACTGTAAGCAGTTCTTGGTATCTTGTGAAAAGCCTCTCTGCTGCAAAACATAAAAAAGATAGCAAGCGGGTGACAGCAAATTCCAATATAAATTTATTCAAAAAAAGACAAAAATAGGGCAACATTTCGGGACCTTATCCCTTGTTCATGCAAAACATAACACAGCAGAGAAGGCATCCGGAACCTTATAAATGTTTATTTAACACCCTGAGTTTATTATACACTCTGAGAAACATTATGTTATGCTGAATTAAAGCCTCTCTGCTGTGAAACATAAGGCAGCAGAGAAGGGGTCCGCCAAAATACATGTAATACACTAAGAGGGAAGCCTTTCTGCTGAACGAAACACAGTTCAACAGAGAAGGCATACGGACTACCCCAAATTCTGGCACTGAGAAAGAAGCCTCCCTGCTGAAGTAGTTGTAAAGCAGCAGAGAAGACATCCAAACTACCGCCGATACACAGGAAGTGAGCCAAGGGCGCGCAAAAAATGGCGCGTATCTTAGCTCCGCCCATCGTGGGCGTATACATCTAAACCTCCCCGGAGGCAAATAGTAAGGATGGGGCTGCCATAAGACTAATGCACAAACTGGCAATAAAGAAAGCGCCCGGTTCCACTCAAATAAAGGAAGCCCATGGGAGAAACAGTCACAAAACTGCATAATCCTAGACATGTACCCTGTCATGAGGGAATAGGCTAAACCTCCCAGACGGCTGCTAAGGAAAACAAGCCGTTGGGAGTTGCAGGAGTGATAAATCACTCAAAAAAAAAAACAGAGCCACTTCTCCACGTCCTTCCAGTGCCTGCATTCAGTGCCCAATAACACATCCCTAGGAAAATGTCCATTCCCTCCTAGGGATAGTGTCATCTAGTATACTTAAAAGTATATAAAGTGTAAACAGTGCCAAATTATATCCCACAAGTTCCCATTGCTCTAAAGCCACCAAAGCTCTACTGAAGAGACTGATATGGACTACGGCTACACCCCAGGACAAAGCAGCACAATCTTGTACTACTTTAAAAATAATAAACTCTTGATTGAAGAATCTAAAACTAACACCTCACTTTGCCACTTCCTATCACTAACGTAGGCAAAGAGAATGACTGGAGTGTGAGGGAAGGGAGGAGCTATTTAACAGCTCTGCTGTGGTGCTCTTTGCCTCCTCCTGCTGACCAGGAGGTGAATATTCCATTAGTAATTAAGATGATCCATGGACTCATTGTGTCATTAAAAAGTAATACACTTTGAAATACATTTAAAGTCATCTTATACAGGTTCTGCAGAATTACATTTGTTTTAAATCCCTTATGTCTGTGTTTCTATATAAGGATTGTTTAATTTCAAGCCATTTATAACATTACTGATTACATAAAATAATATAATCAACGGTATCTGATCACACAGGACAGTCAGTGAGTGTCAATTAGGTTTAATAAATAAGAGGCAGCAGTTGTCATTATACTATGTATGTATAGACAGGCGGACAATAATTCAGAACGTTTGGAGAGAAAAAATATACTTTTAGGACCTGTTTTCTGTGATCTGACAACTCTCTATACAGAGCTCAACAAATGTATTCAATAGCCAGTGCCAGTTTTTTTTTAATATATAAATTACACAAATGATATACTAACCGCACTCACTTCCTAAAAACATTTACCCTGCTGGTGTAATTAAAGCCATTACAATGGAGGCAGCCCTGGACTTTTAATTATTATTAATTTGTAGAGCGCCAACAGATTCTACAGGGCTAATTATTTTTCATTAATAGAAATTATTTGTTGGGGAGTAAAGTTCCCTCCCTCAGATGTGTACATTTAGGTAAACAGAGGGGTTTTAAATAAATAAATTGTTATCTGCTTGAATGCAAAAAACGACAGTATACACCAAACTGCATGTAACAGACACTACTATAAAGAATGATATGCACAGATACCTATATAAAAATCTAGTATAAAACCTTTTAATAACATACTTAGAGACACCCAGTTTAGCTGTTCATGAGGTTAGGCCGGGACACCCAGTGAAAGGGGCTGAGAAAGCAGAAAGAGCAGTCAATTCACCCCCTCCCCTGCATATAAAAAGACCTTTTACACAAACAGAAGCATACTGGAGTAGGTAGACAACAGTCTACATCTAAAACTTTGGGTCTTGTTTAGGAGGCTAAAAATCAGCACAGTGTTATTTATAAATAAGCAAAACTATACATTGTTACAAAACCACATCCAGATGGGCTGTATAAATGGATCATCTACAAAACATTTATGCAAAGAAAAATCTAGTGTACAATGTCCCTTTATGGGAAACCAAAGGTCCCTGCAACTGCCAGCGACAAGCTTTAAACTACACTGTACAATGATAACTTATTAGATATGCATACAAAGGAACGACACAGGACTGGCAGGCAACTTCCAAAAGCCCCCTTCAATATGTGTATCACAAGGTAAAATTTGCAACAGAATTGCTGGGGCACAGCATAGCTCACAAATCCAGGCACCAGACTCGGCCATGGCACAGTGATTAGTTGAACTCTGCTCGTGAAGCAGTGAACTTTATTTTAAGATATAAAATCTGCATAAAACTTGTATTACTTCCCCCTTCGGCAACAAAGCAGAATAACATAATCTTACCTCTGGCCTGCGTTCCTGACAAAACATTTTTGTGATTGGTTAAGATTCAGTAGAGCTGCAGCGGAATTCTTACCTCTGGCCTGCATTCCTGACATAACATGCCTGTGATTGGTTAAGATTCGGTAGCGCTGCAGTGGATTTCTCTAGTTTGGGTATCACTCTATACCCTGACATGTCTGTTACAGGCCTGTGTGTTAAGTGGAGAGAATAGATTTTTGTTTGTTAAATCAATACCAAAAAAGTTAAATGTTTATACCATGTATTTTACTTGTCAGTGAATATTTTACACAAAAAATAAAAATGAATTATAAGCAGAGTATTATTAGTGAGAAAAAAAACACACTTTACAATAAGTTCTAAAATAAAAAAAAAAGGAAAAGTAAAAGAATTAAAATAATAATAATCTGCTATTACTTGTAAAGAAAAACAAAATTTATGCGTAGCTGATAAATTTCTTTCTTTCTGGACATGGAGAGTCCACAACGTCATTCCAATTACAAGTGGGATATTCAACTCCTGGCCGGCAGGAGGAGGCAAAGAGCAGCCCAGCAAAGCTGTTAAGTGTAACTTCCCTTACCCATAATCCCCAGTCATTCAGCCAAAAGAAATGGAAAAGGGAGAAACACAAGGGTGAAAAGGTGCCTGAGGTTTACACAACAAAACTGCAGAATTATAATTAAAAGAGGGCGGGGTCATGGGCGCTCCATGTCCGGAAAGAAATACATTTATCAAGTAAGCATACATTTTGTTTTCTTTCCTATGACATGGAGAGTCCATGACGCCATTCCAATTACTAGTGGGAAGCAATACCCAAGCTAGAGGACACGGAATGAACAGGGAGGGAGAAAAAGGCAGGAGGACCTATACAGAAGGCACCACCGCTTGAACAACCTTTCTCCCAAAAGAAGCCTCGGCGAGGCAAAAGTATCAAATTTGGAAAATTTTGAAAAAGTAAGCAGAGAGGATCATGTTGCCACCTAGCAAATCTGCTCCACAGAAGCTTAATTTTCGAAAGCCCAAGATGAGGAGACAGCCCTAGTGGAATGAGCCGTAATTCTCTCAGGAGGCTGCTGTCCAGCAGTCTCATAAGCCAAACGAATCAAACTTCTCAACCAGAGAGATAGAGTAGTAGAAGTGGCCTTCTGACCCTTACGCTTTCCAGAGAAATCAACAAACAAGGCAGAAGATTGCCAAAAATCTTTAGTAGCTTGTTAGTAAAACTTTAGAGCCCGCACAACATCCAAGTTATGCAAAAAACGTACCTTATGAGAAGGATTAGGACAAAAAGAAGGAACAACAATTTTCTGATTAATGTTACGATCCGACACCACCTTAGGGAGAAAACCCAATTTAGTACGAAGGACTGCCTTATCCGCATAAAAAAATAAGGTACGGGGAATCACACTGCAGAGCTGAAAGCTCAGACACTCTGCGAGCGGAAGAAATAGCAACAAGAAACAAAACCTTCCAAGATAACAATTTTATATCAACAACATGCATTGCCTGCTGCAAAACTTTAAGATCTAGATTAAGGCTCCACGGGGGAGCAACAGGTTTAAACGCAGGCCTGATTCTAACCAGGGCCTGAACAAAGGCTTGAACATCTGGTAAGTCTGCCAGACATTTGTGCAAAAGGATAGATAATGCAGAAATCTGACCCTTTAGAGTCATGTCCGATAGACCCTTCTCCAGGATATCTTGAAGAAAAGACAAAATCCGGGGAATACTCACCCAGCTGCAGGAGAACCCTTTATATTTGCACCAATAAAGATATTTACACCATATCTTATGGTAAATCTTGCGAGTAACAGGTTTGCGAGAGTGAAGCATAGTTTCAATGACCGCTTCAGAAAAACCACGTCTAGACAGAACTAGGCATTCAATCTCCAAGCAGTCAGCTTCAGAGAATCTAGGTTTTGATGGAGGAAAGGACCCTGAATTAGAAGGTCCTTCCTCTGAGGTAACCTCCAAGGAGGTAGAGATGACATCCTTACCAGATGTGCGAACCAGATCCTGTGAGTCCATGCAGGAGCTATTAGGATCACCAATGCTCTCTCCTGTGTGGTACGAGCAATGACTCGTGGAAGGAGAGGAAACAGATATGCCAGACAAAACCTCCAAGGAACCGCTAGAGCATCTATCAGAACGGCCTGAGGATCTCTTGACCTCAAACTGTACTTAGGAACCTTGGCGTTTTGGCAGGACACCATCAGATCCAATTCTGGAACCCCCCACCTGAGGGTTATCTGAGAGAACACTTCCGGATGGAGAGCTCACTCCCCGGGATGAAAGGTCTGTCTGCTCAGAAAATCTGCCTCCCAGTTGTCCACTCCTGGAATGTGGATGGAAAATAGAAGACAATTGTGGGCTTCCGTCCACTGCAGAATGCGAGTCACCTCCTTCATGGCTAAGGAACTCAGTGTTCCTCCCTGGTGGTTGATGTAAGCCACTGAGGTGATGTTGTCCGACTGGAATCTGATAAACTGGACTAAAGACAGTTGAGGCCACGCTGATAGGGCATTGAAGATAGCTCTCAACTCCAAGATGTTTATGGGAAGAGAGGACTCTTTTCGAGACCACAGGCCCTGAGCCTTCAGAGAACCCCAAACAGCTCCCCAGCCAGACAGGCTGGCGTCTGTAGTCACAATCTCCCAGGATGGTCTCAGAAAGCAATTCCCCCGAAACAGATGTTCCTTTGACATCCACCACGAGAGAAAGTCTCTTGCTACAGGGTCCAGATTTATTCTCTGTCATAAATCCGAATGGTCTCCGTTCCATTGACGGAGCATACAAAGTTGCAGCGGTCACAGATAGAGCCGAGCAAAAGGAATGATGTCCATGGATTCCACCATCAGACCAATTAACTCCATTCATTGAGCCACTGATGGACGAAAGGCAGACTGGAGAGAAAGACAGGAAGGAAGAAGTTTGGATTTTCTGACCTCCGTCAGGAAAATTTCCATGGACCGTGAATCCATTATTGTCCATAGGAAACACACTTTGGTAGATGGGATTAGAGAACTCTTTTCCAAATTCACCTTCCACGTGTGAGAATGTAGAAAAGACAACAGCATCTCTGTATGAGATTAGGTTAGTTGAAAAGATGACGCCTGAACCAGAATGTCACAAGAAGATATTGGTGGTCCTTGACACCATCAATCAGGAATTAATCTTCTCTGATGGTGTCACCTCGTCGTGCCGCAACTCCCTACAGTGCCTGGCTGAACATCAGTGAAAACCGACGGAGAAGTTAAATAATCTCCCTACGCACGTTGCGTAGTACTGCGCAACTTGCATAGCTAGATTGTATTTTTAACGGAGTGCTGCTGAGAGAAAGATGATTACATTCTAAAGCCAGCAGATGTTGGTATAGTCTTGGCTTGAAATAGTGGAATTAAAGTATATAAAAAAGAAAATCATAAAAAAACAATTTCTCTCTTATATTTAATTTATTTTCTTCCCTTTACTTGTCTCTTTGTAGTAGTTTTCCTAATTCCTTCAGATGGACCTACATCATTGTTTGTCTTCCTCCCCTCCATCTTCTTTTTTTTTTTTTAAATTAAATATTAATTATTTTTTATTCTAATAATTTTACTGCACACAAAGCCATTCCACCTGAATGCCAGTAATTGCCATCCAGAAGATCAGCCATATCCCACCAGTATTATAGTAATTGTCAGTAACATCAGTTGTGGTTAGCTCACATCTATATTGAGAGCTTTCTGATATAAACTTAATTTATGATCTCAATAAAACATTTTTGCATTGGAAATTTGCACATCTAGGCAAGTATCCCCGCTTGCCTTTCCCCAATAAAACTCCATATACATTGTTACCAATGCACAAGAGGATTCTGGGTAAGATATGCAAAATCTCAAAATTTTTTGCTTCAAATACTGTTTTAACACAGCGATCCCTTAATAGTGTTAATGCAGCAAATACAAATCCTTACTAGACAGCCTGTTTCGTTCTTTTTGAAACTCTTCCATAGCAGATAGATCTCTAATAGCTGCTTAGGTAAAGCTAATTTCCGGGTTAAATCAAAATTCATTAAAATTATGGTGGAGATAAATTTTGAGATTAAAATCCTCCATGTCTCAAAAGTAAATCAATAAAACATTTTTGCATAGAAAATTTGCACATCTAGGCAAGTATCCCCGCTTGCTTTTCCCCAATAAAACTCCATATACATTGTTACCAATGCACAAGAGGATTCTAGTAGTGATTTCTATTTGCTGCATTAACTCTATTAGGGGATCGCTGTGTTAAAACAGTATTTGAAGCAAAATATTTGTGATAGAGCAAATATTTTTTGCTTACCCAGAATCCTATTGTGCATTGGTAACAATGTATATGGAGTTTTATTGGGGAAAAGCAAGCAGGATATTAGCCTAGATGTGCAAATTTTCTATGCAAAAATGTTTTATTGATTTACTTTTGAGACATGGAGGATTTTAATTTCAAAATTTTATCTCCACCATAATTTTAGTGTGTGTATGTATATATATATATATATATATATATATATATATATATATATATATATATATACATACATACATACACACACACATACACATATATACACGCACATATATACACGCACACACACACATACAGGTTTGTACCTTTATTTAAAAAAAAATCATGTTAGTGGTCCACGGGATTCAAAATTGTGAGTTTAGTGGTCCCTGAGGTCCGAAAGGTTGGCAACCCCTGGTCTAGATAAGGAACCAAAGCAATTCCCTGGGATCTGCTTACTGTCAATAACGCTCCCAGAACCTGTGAATATTCTGGGAGCCATGGCCAGACCAAACGGAAGGGCAACAAACTGGAAATGCGTGTCCAGAAAAGCAAATCTGAAAAACTGGTGATGATCCCTGTGAATGGGAACATGTCCTTCAGGTCTATGGTCGTAATGAACTGACCCTCCTGGACCAATGGAAGAATGGAATGAATAGTTTCCATCTTGAAGGACGGAACCCTGAGGAATTTTTTGAGACACTTGAGATCTAGGATGGGAAGAAAGGTTCTGCCTTGGAGGGCAAGACTTGAATCCTATCCTGTAACCCTGGGATACTATATCCACAGCCCATGTATCTGGGACATCATGTATCCAAGCCTGTCGAAAAAGAGAAAGCCTGCCCCCACCTGATCCAAATTCGGACCGGGGACAGACCCTTAATGTTGATTTAGAGTCAGCGGAAGGCTTCTTGTTTTGTTTTCCCTTATTCCAGGGCTTGCTGGATTTCCAAGTGGACCTGGATTGGTCAGGTTTGGAAGAGGAAGATTAGGACTTCTGTCCCTTAAAGTTGAGAAAGGAACGAAAATTAGAAGACTGCCAACCCCTGGGTTTATTATTCTTGTCCTGAGGAAGGAAAGATCCCTTTCCACCCGTAATCTCAGAAATGATCTCCGCAAGACCAGGTTCAAACAGAGTCTTACCCTTATAAGGTTAAGCCAAGAGCTTGGCCTTTGAAGAAACATCAGCCGACCAAGATATTAACCACAGAGCTCGGCGAGCTAGTACAGTGAATCTTAACATCTAAGCTCCCAGTCTAATTATCTGCATGTTTACATCACAGATAAAAGTATTGGCCAGTTTAAGGGCTTTGAACCTATCTTTGATCTCCTCTACCGTAGTTTCCTATGAAATAAGATCGGACAAGGCATCGCACCAATAAGATACTGCACCTGTGGCAATACTCACTGAAGGATGCCACTGTAATTTTTGATGTATGTACATCTTTTTTAAGTAAGCCTCTAGCTTCTTATCCATTGGATACTTAAAAGAGCAACTATCCTCTATTGGAATAGTAGTTTTCTTGGCAAGAGTAGAAATTGCTCCTTCTACTTTAGGAACAGTGCGCCATAAGTCACGAACAGAGTCAGCAACAGGAAACATTTTCTTAAAAACAGGGGAAGGGGAAAAATGAACCCTGGGTTATCCCATTCCTGAGAAATAATTTCAGACATCTTCCTTGGGACAGGAAAAACCTCCTCAGAAGATGGGGAATCAAAAACTCTATCTAATTTAGAAGACTTTGTGGGTTTGACAGCAACCAAAGGTTCAGAGTCATCTAAAGTAGCTAGAACCTCTTTCAGTAGTAATCAGAGGTGTTTAAGATTAAATCTAAAATTAACCTCTTCAGTTTCTGAGATCTCACCTTCAGAAGCTACTGAAGTATTCTCCTCAGACATCTGAGAAAGATTGACTAATGCAAACCTAGAGTCAGAAGTCTTACTATCAGGCAGCTGTTTAGATTTTCTCTTTCGCTTACCCGATGAAGGGAAAGCTGACAAATCCACCATTACTGCAGAAGAAATCTGAGGGGCAAAATCCCCAGGTAAATAAACACCCCCAGGTGGATGAGAGGACACAGAAGGCACAGTATGAGAAACAATTAAGGCTTGGACATTTGAGGAGAAAGCTGAGGCATGTCGCACAGCATTATCCTGAGAGACAGTAGGCTCAGAAAAGAGTAATTTGTCCTTAAATTTCAAAATCTTGGTTAAACAAGAGGTGCAAAATTGCATAGGCAGAACAATTTGGGCCTCTAAATAAAGTAAACATTTATCCATAGAGATGGACTGATCATGTTCTGAGTCTATGGCTATAAGGTAACAAGTCCCACAAGTAATTGCAAAATTAAAGAAATAAAAAATAAAATTAAGCAATTTTAAATTCAAATAATTATCAATGAAAATTAAATATCAAATTTTAATAATAATAACCATAGAAGGTAGCTTTTAGAAACAACCTCAGATAGCCTGAGGCTCCTACTGCCAAAAGAAATACCCCACTAGTAATAGGAAAAAAACAGACTCCTTGAAGAGATCCTGTCCTCTTAAACGATCCGGGTAGATGATGTAAATAAAGCTGACATGAGCAGAGCTGGAGATCCTCTCCTATGTAGCAAATACTTACTGTGGTATCAACGGCCCTGCTCCGCTAAACCGGAAGTGCGGGTGTCACGTGACCGGGCTAAAATAATAAACTGCGCAATATTTCTTCTAAGTGAAAAAAATGCGTGAAGAAATAGACAATTAAAAAACGGCTCCTCCGTTTAATACACAAATAAGCCCTTAATAGCCCATGCATGTCCAGAAAACCACAGGTTAAATAATAAAGGATATCCATTACTATTAACCCCTTACATCCCTTAGCCAAATGTCAAGTCTCATTACTGATTAAGTGTGCCAGATATTGTCTCATATTAAGTGTGCCAAATATATTGTCCCCATATAAATCCTTCAAAAATAAGGAATATTATGTCCCAGAAAAAAGGATCTGAAAAAGAGGCTGCTGTCCTTCTGCCTAAAATAAAGAGCTCTTCTTTCTCTCTCCTATGACAGAGCAGTGCCCTGTTCTGCTGCCAATAATAAAATCCCCCAATTAAAGGGATATCCAGTTCCATTAAGATCCACCTCTTTGAAGGGTTAATTACTTAAGTGCTGCATCCTTCTCACCTAGAAGGCAAAAGCACTTACCTGTGGATCTGCTACAGGGCAGTTACAGCAACAGGTATGACAGACTCAGCAGATTCTAGAAAAGAAATGGGGCAATAACTAGCACTACATATAGTATGAATACAGGTAGGAAAGGAACCTAATATAAGGAACCGGTGCTACTCCTAAATTACAAATGATAGATACATACAAAAAAGGAAGAACAAGGGGCTGTTAGTAGTGATGCACCAAAATGAAAATTCTGAACCGAAACCGAATTCGAAAATCCGGGATGCACTTGGCCGAAAACCGAAACCGATACCGAAAATGTATTTTTTCAAATTAATCTTCTTTATTTTATTTTTTTGCATAATTAGAGCCAATAAAAAAAGCTCACCCTTTTATTGAAAGTAACACACTAAAATTGGACAAAAATATCTTAAAACAATAATATGCTACACAATAATTTTACCAAGAAAAAAAAAAAAACAGACAAAAAAGAATGCCATTTTTGGCCAAAATGTTTCTGCGACCAAAATTTTGGTGCATCCCTACTAAAAACAATTATAAATATCAATATACTGTATTATTCTTAATTTAGTTCTATGTAACAGAATCACATTTAACAGTTTTTTTTTTACCAATTATCCAAATAAAGTATAGTCCTAGAAAACTCATTATATGCAGAACAGTAAGTCAAGTAATAAACTTAAACAGCAGCTCTAGGCTAGCATCAAATTTGAAACATGCTATACAATAATTTTACCGAAAATAGCAGGCAAAAAAACGAAAACCGAAATAGCCAAAAATGCCATTTTCGGCCGAAACTTTCTGCTGCCGAAATTTCGGTGCATCCCTAGCTGTTAGCACTCAAACCTACCTACGTAATTCTCTTAAGGACATAAAACTAAATGTTATTGTAAATGGTTAAAAAACAGAGAAACTCTGTACTCCACAAAACACACCCTTTCCCCTAAAAAGCTGTTTGTCCCTCCCCTGTTTCCTGGCTGAGGAAGCTTCGGCTTCAGGTGACAGGAGAGACAGTAGATTAAACAACAGTGGTAATGTACAAACGCATTTCAGCCATATAACGGCCTTTCTCAGTGTAAGCAGTTGTGTGTCAGCCGACCTCTGACAGGGACCTGTAGAAAAAAGAAAAGCAGAGTAACCGACCCTGGTTTTATATATATATAGGGGTAGCATAAATGTTGGAAGGTAAGCAAGGTCTACCTCGCCGTCTTCTAACTTCTAAAAGCCACCATTACTCTTACTAAAGAGGATTACATGGACACAGCATAGCCCCAATCCTTGCTTGCAGGGAAAATACCCATTAAAAGATTAATATCTTCAGACACCATCTTCGCACATCTTCCTGATGTACAAGGCAAAGAATGACTGGGGGTTTATGGGAAGTAGGAGGGATACTTAACAGCTCTGCTGGGGTGTTCTTTGCCTCCTCCTGGTGGCCAGGAGTTGAATTCCCATTAGTAATTGAATGGATTTGTGGACTCTCCATGCCATTGGAAAGAAAAAAGAAATTCAAATACAAACTCATAAGAATTACATTGTTTGTAACCAGTCACCTTTGTCTGTTTTTCAATGCATTGTATCATTTCAAGAAATGTATAGCGTAAAAAAGTTATATAAATCAGAGGTATCTGTGATCACATATGACAAGTGCTTGACAAATTTGTTTAAAATTTAGTAGCCAGCAATATTTTAATGTACGTATGTACAGGCAGACAAGTAGTAAAAATTAAGAAAATGTGCAGCCAAAAGTAGACCTTCAGGATATGTGTTTTGGTATTTGATAATACTCTATACAGATCAATTTCTGAAACACAATAATTATTATCCTTTATTTGCAGATCGCCAACAGGTTCCGCAGCGCTAGATGATGCCTTGGATTTGTCAAGCCTTGCTCTAAAGCTATAAATAATGTTTAGCTTAGACAATTAAATCTGCTTATAACATTACTTGTACCGTAAACATTAAAATAAAGTTACAATCTTACCTCTCGCCTGCGCTCCTCACATAAGATGATTGCGATTGGTTAGGATTTGGTAATGCCTCTATATCAGCAGAATCCTCTATTTTTATCACTTTATACCCAGATATGTCTGTAATAGTCCTGTGTGTTAAGTAAAGTCTTTTACATTGTGTTTGTTAAAACAATTTTAGCAATGCATTTTTCACACACACACAAAATAATATTTTATATATATTTTACCTTTGTAGACAGGGTATTATTAAAAATGTAAATATAAAATAAAGGATACAAGTGCTAACATGTTTAAAAGAATTCCACTTATTTTAATAAACTTTGCGGGTTTCTATATAGTAATTGTATAATTTCAAGAGACGCATATGAGGTTACTGGTAACATTTGTGACCCCGCATGACAAGACACGACAAATATGGGGTCTTGGTTGTTTCTACGTCTTCTTGATGGAGTATTATAATAGCCTAGAGATCCCCTGAATAAAAAAGGTGTAATTTTTATTTTTTTAAATTGTGCTTAAACTTTATATCCTCAAGACATACACTGATTGAAAGAGCTGGCAATCCCCCCTCCCCAATCCAACACCCTGCAGAAGCCCAACATTGCCGGGGCATGGTGACTTCACCGGCTTCTCCAGATACCTCTGGAAATGCTCAACCACCTTGTAATGGCTATAAGCACAGGGGGGCTGTGATCAGCTCCCAAAGTGCACCCCCCAGGATGATGAAACATGGTCCTCTTCAGCACTTAAATCATTGTGTCGATGATCACGTCATCATCCATACTAACCAGTTTAAAATCTAGGAGCCAGTCCAATTTATATTTGTGTGTATGTATATGTATATATATATATATATATATATATATATATATATATATATATATATATATATATATATATATATATATATATATATATATATATATATATATATATATACACACACATACATACATATATGTATATGTATACACACACACACATATACGCCTCTACGTGATGTCACCAACATGTAAGGCTTCGTGGGATGGAGTTCTCTCCGTGTCAAGCACGATGAAACGTGCTAGTGCATGGTAGGTTGTGCATGGTCAGTGTGTTTAATCAACCAAGGGGGCCTTTTAAAGTCCGGAACAAAGGAGACGTTCTTATTTCTAGAGCGGACTCACTGCCAGTGCACCTGTCATTGGAGTTACTTCCCTGCATTGAGATTACTTCACTGCATTTGCGGTAATATTTTATGGCCAACAACTCACTTAATGTATTTAAATATGTTTTTCTCTACCACATTTATTTAGATGTTTACATTCTAACTAAATGTGTTCGAGAAAAACAGAATTTATGTTTACCTGATAAATTTCTTTCTCCTACGGTGTATCCGGTCCACGGCTTCATCCTTACTTGTGGGATATTCTCAATCCCTACAGGAAGTGGCAAAGAGAGCACACAGCAAAGCTGTCCATATAGCTCCCCTCAGGCTCCGCCCCCCCCAGTCATTCGACCAACGGTTAGGAGAAAAAGGAGAACCATAGGGTGCAGTGGTGACTGTAGTTTACAAAAAATAAATTTAAACCTGACCAAAATGCCAGGGCGGGCCGTGGACCGGATACACCGTAGGAGAAAGAAATTTATCAGATAAACATAAATTCTGTTTTCTCCTACATTGGTGTATCCGGTCCACGGCTTCATCCTTACTTGTGGGAACCAATACCAAAGCTTTAGGACACGGATGAAGGGAGGGAACAAGTCAGGTAACCTAAACGGAAGGCACCACTGCTTGCAAAACCTTTCTCCCAAAAATAGCCTCCGAAGAAGCAAAAGTATCGAATTTGTAAAATTTGGCAAACGTATGCAGTGAAGACCAAGTCGCTGCCTTACAAATCTGTTCAACAGAAGCCTCATTCTTGAAAGCCCATGTGGAAGCCACAGCTCTAGTAGAGTGAGCTGTAATTCGTTCAGGAGGCTGCCTTCCAGCAGTCTCATAAGCCAACCGGATGATGCTTTTCAGCCAGAAAGACAGAGAGGTCGCAGTCGCCTTTTGACCTCTCCTCTTGCCAGAATAGACGACAAACAAGGACGATGTTTGTCTGAAGTCTTTAGTTGCTTTTAGATAAAACTTTAAAGCACGAACCACATCAAGATTGTGTAACAGACGTTCCTTGTTAGAAACTGGATTAGGACACAGAGAAGGAACAACTATTTCCTGGTTGATATTCTTATTGGAAACCACTTTTGGAAGAAAACCAGGTTTGGTACGTAAAACGACCTTATCTGTATGAAACACCAGATAGGGTGAATTACACTGCAAAGCAGACAAGTCAGAAACTCTTCTAGCAGAAGAAATAGCTACTAAAAACAAAACTTTCCAAGATAGTAACTTAATATCTATGGAATGTAGAGGTTCAAACGGAACCCCTTGAAGAACTGAAAGAACTAAATTTAGACTCCATGGAGGAGCCACAGGTCTGTAGACAGGCTTGATTCTGACTAAAGCCTGTACAAACGCCTGAATATCTGGCATGGCTGCCAGACGCTTGTGTAACAAAACAGACAAAGCAGATATCTGTCCCTTTAAAGAACTAGCTGACAGACCTTTCTCCAATCCTTCTTGGAGAAAAGATAGTATCCTTGGAATCCTAATCTTACTCCATGAGTAACCCTTGGATTCGCACCAGCAAAGATATTTCCGCCATATCTTATGGTAAATTTTCCTGGTGATAGGCTTTCTAGCCTGGATCAGAGTATCTATAACTGATTCCGAAAATCCACGCTTAGCTAGAATCAAGCGTTCAATCTCCAAGCAGTCAGTTGCAGAGAAACTAGGTTTGGATGTTCGAATGGACCTTGAATTAGAAGGTCCTGCCTCAAAGGCAGCTTCCATGGTGGAACCGATGACATATTCACCAGGTCTGCATACCAAGTCCTGCGTGGCCACGCAGGAGCTATCAGAATTACCGAAGCCTTCTCCTGTTTGATCCTGGCTACTAGCCGGGGGAGAAGGGGAAACGGTGGAAAGACATAAGCTAGATTGAACGACCAAGGCGCTACTAAGGCATCTACCAATGTCGCCTTGGGATCCCTGGACCTGGACCCGTAACGTGTAACTTTGGAGTTCTGACGTGACGCCATCAGATCCAGATCTGGAATGCCCCATAGCTGGGTCAGCTGAGCAAAAACCTCCGGGTGGAGTTCCCACTCCCCCGGATGGAAAGTCTGACGACTCAGATAATCCGCTTCCCAGTTGTCCACTCCTGGGATGTGAAATGCTGACAGATGGCAGGAGTGATCCTCTGCCCATTTGATGATCTTGGATACCTCCCTCATCGCCAGGGAACTCTTTGTTCCCCCCTGATGATTGATGTACGCTACAGTCGTGATGTTGTCCGACTGAAATCTGATGAATTTGGCCTCCGCTAGTTGAGGCCATGCCTGGAGCGCATTGAATATCGCTCTCAATTCCAAAATGTTTATCGGGAGAAGAGATTCTTCCCGAGACCATAGACCCTGAGCCTTCAGGGACTTCCAGACCGCGCCCCAGCCTAAGAGGCTGGCGTCGGTCGTGACAATGATCCACTCCGGTCTTCGGAAACTCATTCCCTGAGACAGGTGATCCTGAGACAACCACCAGAGGAGTGAGTCTCTGGTTTGCTGGTCCATCTGAATCTGGGGAGACAAATCTGCATAATCCCCATTCCATTGTTTGAGCATGCACAGTTGCAATGGTCTTAAATGAATTCGAGCAAAAGGAACCACGTCCATTGCCGCAACCATTAGTCCTATTACCTCCATGCACTGAGCTATGGAGGGTTGAGGAATGGATTGAAGAACTCGACAAGTGTTCAAAAGTTTTAATTTCCTGACCTCTGTCAGAAAGATTTTCATTTCTACCGAGTCTATTATTGTTCCCAGGAAGGGAACCCTTGTGAACGGGGACAGAGAACTTTTTTCTATGTTCACCTTCCATTGATCCATTCATTGTTCTAGCCTTCACCTTAGAAAGGCTAGAACAATGTCCGTATGAGCCCTTGCTTTGTGAAAGGACGACGCCTGTATTAAAATGTCGTCTAGGTAAGGTGCTACTGCAATGCCCCTTGGCCTTAGCACCGCTAGATGGGACCCTAGCACCTTTGTGAAAATTCTGGGAGCAGTGGCCAATCCGAAGGGAAGAGCCACAAACTGGTAATGCTTGTCCAGAAAGGCGAACCTCAGAAACTGATGGTGATCTTTGTGGATAGGAATATGCAGGTACGCATCCTTTAAGTCCACGGCAGTCATATATTGACCCTCCTGGATCATTGGTAAAATTGTCCGAATGGTTTCCATTTTGAATGATGGAACTCTGAGGAATTTGTTTAGGATCTTTAAATCCAGAATTGGCCTGAAAGTTCCTTCCTTTTTGGGAACTACAAACAGGTTTGAGTAAAATCCCAGTCCTTGTTCTGCTGTTGGAACTGGGTTTATCACTCCCATTTTTAAAAGGTCTTCTACGCAATGTAAGAATGCCTGTCTCTTTATCTGGTCTAAAGATAAGCGAGACATGTGGAACCTTCCCCTTGGAGGAAGGTCCTTGAATTCTAGAAGATACCCCTGAGAGACAATTTCTAGTGCCCAGGGGTCCGGAACATCTCTTGCCCAGGCCTGAGCAAAGAGAGAAAGTCTGATCGGGGGCTACCCCTTCATGCTGTCTTGGTAGCAGCAGCAGGCTTTTTGGCCTGTTTACCCTTGTTCCAGCCTTGCAATGGTTTCCATGCTGGTTTGGGCTGGGGTGCGTTACCCTCTTGCCTAGTGGCTGTAGAGGTAGAAGCCGGTCCGTTCCTGAAATTGCGAAAGGAACGAAAATTAGACTTATTTTTAGCTTTGAAAGGTCTATCCTGTGGAAGGGCATGGCCCTTTCCCCCAGTGATATCTGAAATAATTTCTTTCAACTCTGGCCCGAATAGGGTCTTACCCTTAAAAGGAATATTAAGCAATTTTGTGTTGGACGACACATCCGCCGACCACGATTTTAGCCAAAGCGCTCTACGCGCCACTATTGCGAAACCAGAATTTTTCGCCGCTAATTTAGCTAACTGAAAAGCGGCATCTAAAATGAAAGAATTAGCCAACTTCAGGGCGTGAATTCTATCCATGACTTCATCATAAGAAGTCTCCTTCTGGAGCGAGTTTTCTAATTCCTCAAACCAAAAAGCAGCTGCAGTGGTTACAGGAATAATGCAAGAAATTGGTTGAAGAAGAAAACCTTGTTGAACAAAAATTTTCTTAAGTAAACCTTCTAATTTTTTATCCATAGGATCTTTGAAAGCGCAACTGTCTTCTATTGGTATAGTTGTGCGCTTAGCTAGCGTTGAAACTGCCCCCTCTACCTTAGGGACCGTCTGCCACGCGTCCCTTCTGGGGTCAACAATGGGGAACATTTTCTTAAATATAGGAGGGGGAACAAAAGGTACACCTGGCTTCTCCCACTCCTTATTCACTATATACGCCACCCTCTTAGGTATCGGAAACGCATCAGTGTGTACTGGGACCTCTAAGAATTTATCCATTTTACACAATTTTTCTGGGACCACCAAAGGGTCACAATCATCAAGAGTAGCTAGGACCTCCTTAAGTAGAGCGCGGAGGTGTTCTAGCTTAAATTTAAATGCTATGGTATCAGGCTCTGCCTGCTGAGAAACTTTTCCTGTGTCAGAAATTTCTCCCTCAGACAGGCCCTTCCTCACCGCCAAGTCAGATTGATGTGAGGGCACTACAGATAAATTATCCTCTGCGCCTGCTTGCTCATTTTCTGTATTTAAAACTGAGCAATCACGCTTCCTAGGAAAAGCTGGCAGTTTGGATAAAAATGCTGCAAGAGAATTATCCATTACTGCTGCTAACTGTTGCATAGTAATAGCAATTGGCGCGCTAGATGTACTGGGCATCGCTTGCGCGGGCATAGCTGGTGTTGGCACAGAAGGAGAGGATAGTGAGCTATCCTCACTACCTTCAGCTAAAGAATCATCTTGGGCTATATCTTTAAGCGTGATTGTACGGTCCTTAAGCTGTTTGGACGCTATGGCACACTTCACACATAAATTTAATGGGGGAACCACCTTGGCCTTTGAACATACAGAACATAGGTTATCTGAAGAGTCAGACATGTTTGACAGACTTAAACAGATCTTCAATGCAATAAAAATTATTTTTGACAAAAACGTTACTGTGTCTTTAAATAATAAAGGTGCACACTTTATTACTAAAACATCAAAAAACCATCAAATAAACATCTGATTTTAATGAAATTTTCACCACAGTGTCTTAATGCTTTGAAATGATTGCACACAAATTTTTAGACCAATTAACCCCTTAATGCCCAAACCGGAGCTAATAACAGCAATTAACCAGTTAAAAACACTACAGTACTACGCCACAGCTTCCACTGTGGCCTTTACCTTCCTTAGGGATTATTTTAGTAGGAAATAAGCCTTTCTGGAGTCTTTTCTGATGCCTCTGGACTCCCCACGTGAAGCTGCATGAACTGCCTAAGCAAAACAACTGTGCAATTGAGGCTTGAAAATGAGGCCTCCTCCCTCTTCATTCCAGAGTGGAGGGGCCTTTCTGACTAGAATAGGTGTCCAAATAAGTGCCAGTCGCAAAATAAAACCCCAAAAGTGTTTTAAAGTCTGAAAAAACACCTTATTTATAGTGAAAACATGCTAAAAAGCAATCGATTTAGCCCACAATAGTGTCAACCAGCATAGAGCCCTTAATATAAGCCATAATTTTATACAGAGTCTAAGAAAAATGGCTTACCTATCCCAGAGGGGATTGCTGACAGTCTTCTAGCATTACTAGGTCTTGTTAGAAAAATGACTGATCATACCTGAAGCAGTTAAGCCTGCAAACTGTTCCCCCCAACTGAAGTTCTCTGGTTTCAACAGTCCTGCGTGGGAACAGCAATGGATTTTAGTTACTGGTGCTAAAATCATATTCCTCTCGGCAGAAATCTTCATCACTTTCTGCTGCAGAGTAAATAGTACAAGCCGGCACTATTTTAAAATAACAAACTCTTTATAGAAGAATAAAAAACTACAACTAAACACCACATACTCTTTACCACCCCCGTGGAGATGCTACTAGTTAGAGCGGCAAAGAGAATGACTGGGGGGCGGAGCCTGAGGGGAGCTATATGGACAGCTCTGCTGTGTGCTCTCTTTGCCACTTCCTGTAGGGATTGAGAATATCCCACAAATAAGGATGAAGCCGTGGACCGGATACACCAATGTAGGAGAAAACATATTTAAAGAGCAACATGCCTTTTTTTAATACATTGAGTGAATCGTTAGACAAAAAATCTTACCGCAAATGCAGGGAAGTAACTTGAATGACCAATCAGCAGCTAGTGCCCAGCTCTCAAGCCTACCTATTTATTCTTTTTAAACAAAGGTTACCAAAGCTAAGCAAATTAAAGGGACAGTATACACCAAATTTTCATTTAACTGCATGTAATAGACACAACTTTAAGGAATAATATGCACAGATACCGATATAAAAATCCAATATAAAATCCTTTAAAATAAAAAAGGCTCCCAGTCTAGCACTTTTCATTAGGTTGACTGGAACACCCAGTAAAAACAGATACTCCCCCCTCCCCCTTTCTCTGCATATGAAAAGACTCTTTACACAAACAGGAGCAAGCTGGAGTAGGTATACGTCGGTATTCTCCTAAAACTTTGGGGCTTGGTTAGGAGTCTGAAAATCAGCACAATGTTATTTAAAAAGAAGCAAAACCATACATTTAAAAAAAAAAACAAAAAAAAACAACAACCCTGTACGGGCTATATAAATGGATCATCTACAAAACATTTATGCAAAGAAAAATCTAGTGTATAATGTCCCTTTAAATAATACAAGTAAATTGGAAAGTTGTTATAAAAGCATATGCTTTAGCTGAATTATTAAAGAATAAATTTGGGATTCATGTCCTTTTAACCAACAGAATAGCGTTAAACAATCGTACCTCTCTTCTGTACCCCTGGTGAAACATGATTGTGATTGGTTAGGATTGGGTAGCGCCGCTACATCAGCAGAATGCTCTCTCACTCTATACCCTTGCACGTCAGTCATAGGCCTGTGTGTTTAGCAGACAGAGACATTTTTATTTTGTATGTTAAAACAATTCCAAAAATACAAGCGAGTATAAAACATTTTTTTTGTCAGGGAATATTTTACACAAACTATATTTAAGACACAAAAAAAAAGAAACACTACATAATAGTATCAAAAGTTCTTACCCAGGCTCAGGACAGTTGCACTGATTTAATAAGAGCTAAGCAGACAGGTATGACACTATTGGTACCATCAGTAATCATGGGCATGAATAATTAGAGTCAGCCTAATAACTCAGGGGACTATTGTGAGCATCCACATGGTATAGAGCCACACTCAATAGCTAAAGGTTATCTTTCTGCTATAATTCTCACTCTGACACACAAAGCCCTCAACTGTACTGCTCCCCCCTATATCTCAGACCTTGTCTCCAGATACTCTCCCTCCCGTCCCCTTCGCTCTGCTCATGACCTCCTCCTCTCCTCCTCTCTTGTCACCTCATCACACTCCCGTTTACAGGACTTCTCCAGACTGGTTCCCATCTTGTGGAACTCTCTGCCTCGCTCCACAAGACTCTCCCCAAGTTTTGAAAGCTTCAAGCGCTCCCTAAAGACTCTACTGTTCAGGGATGCATACAACCCACCCTGACCTTTCTTTATACCAGTTCCTCTCCTCCATTGCTATCCCCTGAACCCCCTTAGCATGTAAGCCTAAGAGCCCAACTGTTTGTAGATCACCTTCTTAAGAGCTGACTACAACAGTGCAACTCTTGGCAGGGCCCTCTACCCATTTGATCCCTATAACTGTTTTTTTGTACTCTGCCTTTGTTTATAGCGCTGCAGAATCTGTTGGTGCTCTACAAATAACCAATAACAACAATAATAATTATTAAAGCCGTTACAATTCAGGCACTCAATAGACTGTTAATGGTCTATTAATAACAAGCGTGTGAGAGTAAAATTCCCTTAGATGTTGACGTATACCCTTCAT
>NC_069505.1:618853108-618933108 GCF_027579735.1 Bombina bombina | reverse complement strand
AGATACAGGGTAATCACAGAGGTAAAAAGTATATTAATATAACTGAGATAAGGAGCAGTCTGCAGAGGCTTAGATACAAGGTAATCACAGAGGTAAAACGTATATTAATATAACTGAGATAAGGAGCAGTCTGCAGAGGGTTGGATACAAGGTAATCACAGAGGTAAAAAGTATATTAATATAACTGAGATAAGGAGCAGTCTGCAGAGGGTTGGATACAAGGTAATCACAGAGGTAAAAAGTAAATTAATATAACTGAGATAAGGGTCAATCTGCAGAGGCTTAGATACAAGGTAATCACAGAGGTAAAAAAGTATATTAATATAACTGTGTTGGTTATGCAAAACTGGGGAATGGGTAATAAAAGGATCTTCTATCTTATTACACAATAAAAAAATTTAGTTCACTGTCCCTTTAATATAATCTTATTTGCCATTTTTTGATGTTCTTGTGAAAACAAAAATAAACTCAGAAATGCAACTAGTCTATGGGTAAAAAGACAGGTATGATACTAAATCACTTGTTGCTCTTGTTTCGAAAATGAAGTTCTTTGACTCTCAAAATGCAAAGCAGTTGCGGTCTTTCTGCTAAACGCACGCATTACAGGCAGACACGGCAGTAAATTTATAAACGAGAGATAAGTGACAAAACAATGGAAAGTTTGCACAGGTAATAGAAAAAAAATTGATACAAGTATCCAGTTAAAGAGAAAATATTCGTTACGCAGGGACATCCATCAGCCAGCCAATCACAAATACATATAATGTATATTCTGTGCACATGCTCAATAGGAACTGGTGACTCAAAAACTGTAAATATATGTAAATATACAAGTGTAAATATACAAGTGTAAATATATGTAAATATACAAGTGTAAATATATGTAAATAATAAGTGTAAATATATAAGTGTAAATATATGTAAATATATAAGTGTAAATATATGTAAATAATAAGTGTAAATATATAAGTGTAAATATATGTAAATATATAAGTGTAAATATATGTAAATATATAAGTGTAAATATATGTAAATATATAAGTGTAAATATATGTAAATATATAAGTGTAAATATATGTAAATATATAAGTGTAAATATATGTAAATAATAAGTGTAAATATATGTAAATAATAAGTGTAAATATATAAGTGTAAATATATGTAAATATATAAGTGTAAATATATGTAAATATATAAGTGTAAATATATGTAAATAATAAGTGTAAATATTCAAGTGTAAATATTCAAGTGTAAATATACAAGTGTAAATATATGTAAATATATAAGTGTAAATATACAAGTGTAAATATACAAGTGTAAATATATAAGTGTAAATATATGTAAAGATACAAGTGTAAATATATAAGTGTAAATATATGTAAATATACAAGTGTAAATAAGTGTAAATATATAGGTGTAAATATATAAGTGTAAACATATAAGTGTAAACATATAGGTGTAAATATATAGGTGTAGACATATGGGTGTAAACATATAGGTGTAAACATATAGGTGTAAACATATAGGTGTAAACATATAGGTGTAAATATATAGGTGTAGATATATAGGTGTAGATATATGGGTGTAAATATATAGGTGTAAATATATAGGTGTAAATATATAAGTGTAAACATAAGTGTAAACATAAGTGTAAACATATAGGTGTAAATATATAAGTGTAAATATATAGGTGTAAATATATAGGTGTAAATATATATGTGTAAATATATACGTGTAAACATATAGGTGTAAATATATAGGTGTAAATATATAGGTGTAAATATATAAGTGTAAACATATAGGTGTAAATATATAAGTGTAAATATATAGGTGTAAATATAGAGGTGTAAATATAGAAGTGTAAATATAGAAGTGTAAACATATAGGTGTAAATATATAAGTGTAAATATATAGGTGTAAATATATAGGTGTAAATATATAGGTGTAAATATAGAAGTGTAAACATATGGGTGTAAATATATAAGTGTAAATATATAGGTGTAAATATACAAGTGTAAATATATGTAAATATACAAGTGTAAATATATAAGTGTAAATATACAAGTGTAAATATATGTAAATATACAAGTGTAAATATATAAGTGTAAATATACAAGTGTAAATATATAGGTGTAAATATACAAGTGTAAATATATGTAAATATATAGGTGTAAATATATAAGTGTAAATATACAAGTGTAAATATACAGGTGTAAATATATGTAAATATATGTAAATATATAGGTGTAAATATATAAGTGTAAATATACAAGTGTAAATATATGTACATATATAAGTGTAAATATATAAGTTTAAATATATAGGTGTAAATATATAGGTGTAAATATATAGGTGTAAATATATGTACATATATAAGTGTAAATATAAAGGTGTAAATATATAAGTGTAAATATATAGGTGTAAATATATAAGTGTAAATATATAGGTGTAAATATATAGGTGTAAATATATAAAGACTGTGCACATTTTGTTAATGGAAGTAAATTGGAAAGTTGCTGCTCTATCTGAATCATGAAAAAACTCCCTTTAAACTTAGGGACAGTCTACTCCAGGTATTATTTTAAAAGATAGATAATCCCTTTGTTATCCATTCCCCAGTTTTGCATAACCAGCACAGCTATATTAATACACTTTTTATCTCTGTGATCACCTTGTACATAAGCCTCTGCAGACTGCACCCTTATTTCAGTGCGTTTGACAGACTTGCATTTTAGCCAATCAGTGCTGACTCATAAATAACTCCACGGGAGTGAGCATTGTTATCTATATGACACACATGAACTAGCACTGTCTAACTGTGGAAACCTGTCAAATGCACTGAGATAAGAGGTGGCATTCAACGTCTTAGAAATAAGCACATGAGCCTACCTAGGTTCAGCTTTCCACAAAGAATACCAAAAGAACAAAGCACATTTGATGATAACATTGAATTGGAAAGTTATTTAAAATTGCATGTCCTATTGGAATCATGAAAGTTTAATTTTGACTAGACTGCCCCTTTAATTTTTACTTGAGTGACCCTTTAATCTCATTGCATCCTTTTAAAACATTGGCAATGATTTAACCCCATAACTGCCTGCACAGCAGGCAGTGGCAGCAATTTCCCCCTTTGTCAGCAACATATAGGAAAGTTGCTATTTACCCCTTAATTGCCAGTCACACCTGATCAACAGTGATTTAACCACTTGATTGCCACTTACAACCACAAAGAACCTTAACTGCCCAAAACACAAATGCATTAGTTGCTAATAAGTTACATAACTTATGTTCTGTCTCTTATATAATGCCAGTGCCTTAAAGGGGCATTAGTAAGTGCCATAGTACATAATGTAATGTAGACAATCACTCAGTGACACACTACAGCCTCAGGCTCGCCCTCTGCTATAACTATTCACCTCTCCTGTCATGCCCCTATGCACACTGACAGGAGCACCCCTCCCCCACATTATATTTGCATTTATTTAACTCCTGTCACCACAATATATAATTACACCAATGCCTTCTCCACCAGTAAAGCTACCCAGATCCGCCCTCCCCGTGGCCCTACGGCTCCTCCTTCTCATTATATTTGACATAAACTGCCAGGGGCCATTACCCGCTCTCTGCAGACGCACGTAATCCCTAAACAGCGAGGCACGCCATGACATACACGCTACGTCGCGTGACGCCTACTCTGCCATCTTTCTTTTTGGCACAATACAGACCAGACCTGAACGTATACAGTAAGATTATTAAACTAGTGAAGCCATATCCGCCATGTTTGTTGTTGACTTGACAGCAGTTAGGTGCAATAACAATATGTTTTTTTGCAGATAGCTCTTTTAAAATGGCGCCACAATTGTTTGTGGAGCGTAGATTAATTATTGCATAATGTACTATATATTCTTTAATTAGCTACTGCTATTATTATTATTAGCTTAATTAATTATATACTTGTAATGGTAGTAGGCAATTATTATAAGCCACTGCAAATGTTTAGGTATTTCTGAAAATAAACGTAGGTCTTTGAAAACTATTTTTAAACAATACAGTTTTTATGCCATGTAAAGGCATAAACATGTACCCAATAAAATGCACATACAGTATTTTATTTTTTATTATTAATATAGTTGAGTGTTACTGGCACCCAAGGGAATAAATCACTGCTCACTTATAAAAAAATATGTAGGGTTGGTCAAGGTTAGGTCTAAAGCAAAGAGGGTAATATTGTGTGTGGCATCTACTACCAGGTTAGCTACAGGTCAACCAGTCTTTATGAAAACTACATTTTTATTAAACTAACAATTTCATAAATATATATATTTTTTAATGTAACAGAAACTATTTGGGTTAGATTACAAGTGGCGCGTGAACTGTTGTGCGTGAGCGATAAGAGTTTTATCGTGGTTCTTGCGCGCGTTGGAAGTAGCACACGTATTACAAGTTGAAAGTAAACGCCTTCTCTTGAGCACAATTGAATTTAACAAGTGCTGGGTTAGGACGACTTCAGAGCTCAGTTAGCTGTTACGCTCTACTAAAAAGTTGTACAAAGAACATCAATACAAAGTACAGTTATATATGTTTATATTTGTGTACATATGTATTTATATGTGTATATCTTCTGTTTCTGTTGAAAGCAAACAACGGTCAGGTAGTAGACCAACTAAAATTTCAGCCACAACTGCCAGGAAAATTGTTCGGGGTGTAAAGACAAACCCACAAATAACTTCAGATTAAATACAGGACTTGTGGTGTGCATACCTCCCAACTGTCCCGATTTTCGCGGGACAGTCCCGATTTTAGGGGTCTGTCCCGGGTTGATAGCCATCTGTCCCGCATTGCCCCATGCATTTAAATATAAATATATATATATATATATATATATATATATATATTTTTTTTTTTTTTTAAATTCTATTGGGCCCATATTCAGAAGCAGCTGGCTTTTCTCTCCCAGGGTTATATACCTGTTCGATTCCTTGTGGAAAATGAATGGAGTAAGAAGGCTGTATAGCCTCTGACCTCAGGTTATGGTGACCTCTAACCTCTGGTAGTGATGACGTCTAACCCCTGGTGATAATACTAGCATGCCTTCATTTTTATACGATGAGCAGTGCTAACACCAGGGTAACGAACAGGGGCAGCCTCAGACTGCCAGCTAATGTGCTTGCCAATCCCAGGACCTCATACAATGAGTTACAGATACCCATATATGATGTAGTGTGTGTGTCTATCTGTATCTATAAGTGTGTATGTGTCAGGGTGCCAGGAATCAGACTGAGACAAGAAGTGCAAAAATAATCACACCTTTATTAATAGCAAAAAATAATAAAAAGTCCACAAGTCAAATAACAAGCCAGGAGTCAAAACCAGAGCTGGTAGTCAGACGAGCCGAGTCAGGAGCCAAAGCAAATAGTCAGACAAGCCGGAATCAGGAACAAGGAAAACAGCAGAGTCAGGAACAAGACAGGGATCAGGAACCAAGAAGGACGTCAGGCAGCCAGGTAATACACAGGAACTCTTACAAACAGATCTGAGACAATGCAAAGGCAAAGCATACTGAACAGAGGCCCTTTAAATAATAAGTGATGACATCACAATTCTGAGACTGCATCCTGTCTCACATGGATGATGCACACCAGTCTGGCCATAAAAGGAAGTGTAGGAAATGAGCAGCATCCCCCACAATGCACCGTAGTCAGGAAGAGAGGTGAGTAAAATGGCTGCCAGCAGCACATGGCAAACAACAGGGAAAAAACCCTGACAGTACCCTCCCCTCAACGACCCCTCCTCCGCGAGAGGACAAAAGGCTTATTGGGGAAACGGGCATGGAAGGCACGGAGGAGGGTGGGAGCATGAACATCAGAGGAGGGAACCCAAGAACTGTCAGGGTTACTGTCTCTTTAAGGATGTTTTGCATATGAGTTTTCTATTGGCCGCTTCATCTATAAGTTCCACCATTTCCTGTGGCTCCTTGCTTAGTATTTTTTTGTAGTAAGACTACGTTTACCTGAGCCGTACTAAAGAAGTTCCTGAATTCTACTTAAACATTTGGATTACAATTCCTCTCTACTTTCATTATTCCACATTCTTGGATTTATGCAAAACAACTTAAACAAAGAACTCATTTGCGATTGTCTAAATCGCTTATTCTATATTCAAGTTATTGCTGGCAACCTGTTTCCCTCTGTCCAAAGATCTCTCTGCAAAAGCAAACTTAACTTTACTTTCTCACAGCGCATCAGCGTGTAAGAAGCGGTTTGCAACCGCAGCTACTAACAGGAGCCTCCTCCCACTAGACCGGGGAGATCAGCTTCTATCAGGAGCCTCCTCCCACTAAGACTGGGGAGATCAGCGTGAACGCCACGGAGCACTCTCTCCTAGATTCAAACATCAGCTGCACAACTAGAGCTTCAGGTCCTACGCTAATTCAGCAGACCGGAGGGAGCAGATACCATTAAAGTCTCAAGTAGTTCTGTTTTACCTTTACTCATTGCGGTTGTCACGCTGCACTGCAGCTCTAATTCCTAACATCCTAGGCACGCTACTCTCATGTTAGCAGAACTACTCTGCCTCAATTAAAACCTAACTAAGAGGTACTGAAACAGACTTCTCCTGTTAAATGAAGTTATGCCATGGGATTTTCTGTACTAACTTAAACCAATATTAAGAAGCTTATGCAATCTAAATAGTACATTCTAACTTAGCAGTTCTGTTATAAGCTTTGTTACATAAAGTAAGATACAGGGAGTCAGTACTTATGTTCTATCCCATATATAAGCTTATGAGTGTTTCTAATTAAGAATACATTGAAGTAATAACCTCTTAGGGGTAATATTTTCAGATTATTTTATTTCACTATTTATTTGGATTTCACTTATCAATAATGTAATCTTATTCATCTAGTGATACAAATCTAATTATCCTCTGCAATTGTGTTTCACCTTTTGAATCCTAACAAAAGCCTTTGTTAACCTTGCAAGAACGCTCCTCCGGACCGTAGCCCCTCCAGTGAACCAAATACTGTACACGGCACCTGGACATACGAGAGTCAATAATGCTGCTGACTTCATACTCCTCATGATTGTCAACAAAGATAGGATGGGGACGAGGCAACAAAGTGGTAAACCAATTACAAACCAATGGTTTCAAGAGGGAGACATGAAAAACATTGGCGATGTGCATAGCAGGAGGAAGGTCAAGAGCCTAGGCCACAGGATTAACCCGTCTGTGTATTCAAAAAGGACCAACATAACGGGGAGCCAATTTATTGGAAGGCACACAAAGATTCAAGTTGTGGGAGGATAGCCAAACTCTCTCACCAACCTGGTAGGAAGGTGCGGGCAGACGCCTACGATCAGGCTGGAACTTTTGGCGCTGCATAGAACGATGAAGGCAATCCTGAATCTGCACCCACGTGGAATGGAGTTGCCGGAGATGCTCCTCCAAAGCCGGAATACCCTGAGACATGAATGAATCGGGCAACAAGGATGGCTGAAACCCATAATTTGCCATGAACGGGGATAACTTGGAGGAAGCATTAATAGCACTATTACGAGCAAACTCTGCCCAAGGTAACAGTTCAGACCAATTATTGTGGTGATCTGAGACATAGCAACGGAGGAACTGTTCCAGAGCTTGATTAGACCGTTCCGCAGCCCCATTGGATTGAGGGTGATATGCCGAGGAGAAGGAAAGCTGGATCCCCATTTGAGCACAAAAGGAATGCCAAAATCTGGAGACAAACTGGCTACCCCGGTCCGACACTATCTCCTTGGGTAACCCATGTAAACGGAAGACCTCCCGGGCAAAAATCAAAGCAAGCTCCTGAGCGGTAGGCAGCTTCATCAAGGGAATGCAATGTGACATTTTAGAAAAGCGGTCAACCACCATAAGGATAACAGTATTGCCATTGGAAACAGGGAGCTCAAGAATGAAGTCCATGGAAAGATGTGTCCAAGGACGCTGAGCAGGAGGCAACATACGCAGCAATATCAGAACGAAGACCTGGCCACCAGAATTGTCGAGTGACAGACCAAATCATTTGGTTCTTGCCTGGGTGACCTGTGGCTTTAGGATAGTGGTAAGTGTGCAAAAGTTTATTTTGAAGATTCTCAGGAACAAAATACTTACCACTAGGTTTCTCAGGAGGTGCATTGGTTTGTGCAGCCAGGATCTCCTCCCCCAAGGGAGAAGTCAAATTAGTACGTATGGTAGCAAAAATATGGTCAGGAGGTATAACAGGAGTAGGTACAGACTCCTCCTTGGACAGAGGCGAAAATTGTCGAGAGAGGGCATCAGCCCTAACATTCTTACTACCAGGCAGGTAGGAGACCACATAATTAAACCAAGACAAAAATAGCGCCCATCTGGCCTGTCAGGGCGACAAACGTTTTGCTTCAGATAGATAAGTTAAATTCTTGTGGTCAGTAAGAATGAGCACTGGCACGCTAGTACCCTCGAGAAGATGCCTCCATTCCTTGAGTGCCAAAATTATGGCCAGTAATTCCCTGTCGCCAATTTCATAATTGCACTCCGCTGGAGACAATTTCTTAGAGAAGAAACCACACGGATGCAAGGAACTGTCAGACGTAGGGCGTTGAGACAAGAGGGCACCTACTCCAGTCTCAGATGCATCGACCTCAAGAACGAAAGGCAGGACAGGGTTAGGATGAGCCAGAACTGGAGCGTCAGCAAAGGCAGTCTTAAGACTATCAAAGGCCTTAATGGCAGTAGGTGACCAATGGAGTGGATCATTCTCTTTACGGGTCATGTCTGTGATAGGTTTGACCAAGGAAGAAAAGTTTTTAATAAACTTTCAATAGTAATTGGCGAACCCCAAAAAATGTTGAATAGACTGAAGACCAACTGGGCGAGGCCACTGCAGAACTGCAGATAACTTGTCAGGATCCATGGAGAACCCTGCAACAGAGATAACATAACCTAGGAAGGTTACTTGAGTCATGATGGAACTCATATTTCTCAAGTTTACAAAACAGGCCGTTCTCACGTAGTCTCTGAAGAACCTGTGAAACATCAGAACGATGAGCCTCAAGTGTGGGTGAGTGTATGAGGATGTCGTCTAAGTACACCACAACACACTGTTGCAACATATCTCGTAGGACATCATTAATAAATTCCTGAAAAACAGCAGGAGCATTACATAGGCCAAAGGGCATTACAAGATACTCATAATGCCCGCTCCTGGTGTTAAATGCTGTTTTCCATTCGTGACCCTCCTTAATCCTAACGAGATTGTACGCTCCTCTAAAATCAAGTTTAGTAAAGACCGTAGCTCCCTTGAGACGGTCAAAGAGTTCCGTAATGAGCGGAATAGGGTAAGCATTCTTAATGGTAAGACGATTAAGACCCCTATATCGATACATGGTCTTAACTCGCCACCCTTTTTCTTCACGAAGAAGAAGCCAGCCCCTGCAGGAGAGCAGGATTTGCGGATGATTCCCCGCGACAGAGCATCAGCAACATACTCCTCCATAGCACAATTCTCTGCAACAGACAGAGGGTACACCCGGCCCCGAGGAGGAATGGCTCCGGGTTGCAGGTCTATGGCACAATCGTAAGACCGGTGAGGAGGCAGCGTACCGGCGCGCACCTTGTCAAACACGTCTAGGAACTCTCGGTACTCCTCTGGCAATTGAGATACCAAAGAAGTGCACAAGACTTTAACTGGTTTCCGAAGACAAGTGGAAATACATTGCGGGGACCACGACAAAATTTTGGACCTGCGCCAGTCGAGACTGGGATTGTGCTTTTGGAGCCAGGGATAACCCAGAACAACCGGAAAATGCGGAGAGTTTATCACCTTGAACTGGAGGATTTCAAAATGAAGAGCCCCAACAGCCATGGACAACGGAGCAGTTTCGTGAGTAACGAGTGCGGGCTGAAGGGGCCTGCCATCAATGGCCTCAATAGCAAGCGGAATGGACCGAGGCAAAACAGGAATGAAGTACTTTGATACAAAAGCATTGTCAATTAAATAGCCCGCAGCACCAGAGTCAACAAGAGCTTGAGTGACTATGGAGGAGTCCACCCAGGAAAGGACAACCGTGACAAAAGGTTTCTCCTTAAGCGGTTCCGGGGACGAGGATAAACCACCCAAGGTTTGCCCCCGACAGGACCTTAGGTGTGAGCGTTTCCCGGCCGTGTAGGACAAGACTTCAAAAGGTGGCCCTGTAACCCACAATAGAGGCAGATCCCCTCCCTCCTCCTAAAGGCCCTCTCTGCCGTGGAGAGACGTGTGAATCCCAACTGCATTGGCTCAGCAGTACCTGGTGACTCGGGACCTCCCAGGAGGCATGAGAGGAGAGGGAGGCATGGGTGGGAATGAACACATAGGAGACAACGGAACAGGAGGCTTCCGCAAGCGCTCCTTGAAAGAGGGCCTCTCTCTGAGTCTGATGTCAATTAGGATAAAAAAAGACACCAATGCCTCGAGATCCTCTGATAAATCTCTGGCAGCAACTTCGTCTTTAATCGCATCAGAGAGCTCATGAAAGAAGGCGGCAACAAGGGCTTCATTGCTCCAACCTACCTCTGCGGCAAGCGTACGGAACTCAATAGCATACTGAGCAACAGATCTTGTGCCTTGCTGAATGGACATGAGTCGTTTTATAGCAGAGGAGGAGCGAGCCAGAACATCAAATACCCTTCGAAAGGAGGCCACAAATTCAAGGTAATTTGAAATCACAGGTTTATTAGTCTCCCACAAGGGATTAGCCCAGGCAAGAGCTGTGTCAGAGAGTAACGAGATGAGAAATCCCACCTTAGCTCTGTCAGAGGGAAACGACTGAGGTAACATCTCAAAGTAAATGCCCACCTGGTTCAAAAACCCTCTGCACTGAATATGATCGCCTCCATATCGCTGAGGTAGAGGTGCAGAACCGGACATGCTCCTGGTAGGCATAGGTGCAGCAGCGGAAACAGGAGCAGCCATAACTTGCGGGACACTTTGGTCCAAATGTGCAGTGTGAGTCAGCAGGGTTTGCAGGGCTAGTGCAAATTGATCCAAGCGGTGATCCTGTTCATCCATCCTGGAAATGATGGCAGGTAAAGGTGGATTATTAGCACCATCAGGATTCATGGCCTTTGCGTAATGTCAGGGTGCCAGGAATCAGACTGAGACGAGAAGTGCAAAAATAATCACACCTTTATTAATAGCAAAAAATAATAAAAAGTCCACGAGTCCAATAACAAGCCAGGAGTCAAAACCAGAGCTGGTAGTCAGACGAGCCGAGTCAGGAGCCAAAGCGAATAGTCAGACGAGCCGGAATCAGGAACAAGGAAAACAGCAGAGTCAGGAACAAGACAGGGATCAGGAACCAGGAAGGACGTCAGGCAGCCAGGTAATACACAGGAACTCTCACAAACAGGTCTGAGACAACGCAAAGGCAAAGCATACTGAACAGAGGCCCTTTAAATAATAAGTGATGACATCACAATTCTGAGACTGCATCCTGTCTCACATGGATGATGCACACCAGTCTGGCCATAAAAGGAAGTGTAGGAAATGAGCAGCATCCCCCACAATGCACCGTAGTCAGGAAGAGAGGTGAGTAAAATGGCTGCCAGCAGCACATGGCAAACAACAGGGAAAAAACCCTGACAGTATGTATGTGTATCTGCATGTATAAATGTAAGCTGTGTAGTGTGTGTGTCTGCATGTATAAATGTAAGCTATGAAGTGTGCATATCTGCATGTATAAGTGTATACTATGTAGTGTGTGTGTGTATCTGCATGTATAAGTGTATGCTATGTAGTGTGTGTGTGCATATCTGCATGTATACGTGTATACTATGTAGTGTGTGTGTGTATCTGCATGTATAAGTGTATGCTATGTAGTGTGTGTGTGCATTTCTGCATGTATAAGTGTAAGCTATGTAGTGTGTGTGTGTATCTGCATGTATAAGTGTATACTATGTAGTGTGTGTGTGCGTATCTGCATGTATAAGTGTATACTATGTAGTGTGTGTGTGTATCTGCATGTATAAGTGTAAGCTCTGTAGTGTGTGTGTGTGTATATCTGCATGTGTAAGTGTATACTATGTAGTGTGTGTGTGCGTATCTGCATGTATAAGTGTATACTATGTAGTGTGTGTGTGTATCTGCATGTATAAGTGTAAGCTATGTAGTGTGTGTGTGTATCTGCATGTATAAGTGTAAGCTATGTAGTGTGTGTGTGTATCTGCATGTATAAGTGTAAGCTATGTAGTGTGTGTGTGTGTGTGTATCTGCATGTATAAGTGTAAGCTATGTAGTGTGTGTGTGTGTGTGTGTATCTGCATGTATAAGTGTATGCTATGTAGTGTGTGTGTGCGTATCTGCATGTATAAGTGTATGCTATGTAGTGTGTGTGCGTATCTGCATGTATAAGTGTATGCTATGTACTGTGTGTGTGTGTATCTGTATGTATAAGTGTATGCTATGTAGTGTGTGTGTGCGTATCTGCATGTATAAGTGTATACAGGTATACCCCGCTCATACAGCGGGTTAGGGACCGGAGCCCTGCTGTAAAGTGAAAACCGCCTTAAAGTGAAACAAAGCAATTTTAGCTTTCTTTTCACTTGCCAGTGTGTTTAAAAACTTAAAAACATGTTTGAACTAGTATATATTAGGGGTACAATAGTGCTACATTGAGTTTAACACTAGCACAGTACAGTATTCAGTAAATACTGTACCTGTAAATTAGTGACAATGACTGTAGTAAAATTTGCCAGATTATAACACTGAGACACAGATTGCACTGTAATGCTGTAAACAGAGTGAACTGCGCATAACAAAATGGTGCCAGTCACTTATATCACAATCTCACAATGATTACAGCACTATTTCAAAATCTTTGGAGGTTGAACTTCAGCTCCACAAAGCGCTGTATTAGCGAATCGCTGTAAAGTGAAGCGCTGTAAAGTGAGGTATACCTGTACTTTGTAGTGTGTGTGTGTATCTGCATGTATAAGTGTAAGCTATGTAGTGTGTGTGTGTGTATCTGCATGTATAAGTGTATGCTATGTAGTGTGTGTGTGCGTATCTGCATGTATAAGTGTATGCTATGTAGTGTGTGTGTGCGTATCTGCATGTATAAGTGTATGCTATGTACTGAGTGTGTGTGTGTGTGTGTGTGTGTATATCTGTATGTATAAGTGTATGCTATGTAGTGTGTGTGAGCGTATCTGCATGTATAAGTGTATGCTATGTACTGTGTGTGTGTATCTGTATGTATAATTGTATGCTATGTAGTGTGTGTGTGCGTATCTGCATGTATAAGTGTATGCTATGTACTGTGTGTGTGTGTGTGTATATCTGTATGTATAAGTGTATGCTATGTAGTGTGTGTGTGCGTATCTGCATGTATAAGTGTATGCTATGTACTGTGTGTGTGTATCTGTATGTATAAGTGTAGGCTATGTAGTGTGTGTGTCTGCATGTATAAATGTAAGCTATGAAGTGTGTGTATCTGCATGTATTAATGTATGCTGTGTAGTGTGTGTATCTGTGTGTATCTGCATGTATAAGTGTAAGCTGTGTAGTGTGTGTGTGTATCTGTATGTATAAGTGTAGGCTATATAGTTTGTGTGTCTGCATGTATAAATGTAAGCTCTGAAGTGTGTGTATCTGCATGTATAAGTGTAAGCTGTGTAGTGTGTGTATCTGTATGTATAAGTGTAGGCTATATAGTTTGTGTGTCTGCATGTATAAATGTAAGCTCTGAAGTGTGTGTATCTGCATATATAAGTGTAAACTGTGTAGTGTGTGTATCTGTATGTATAAGTGTAGGCTATATAGTGTGAGTGTCTGCATGTATAAATGTAAGCTATGAAGTGTGTGTATCTGCATGTATAAGTGTATGCTGTGTAGTGTGTGTGTATCTGTATGTATAAGTGTGTGTGTGTGTGTGTGTGTGTATCTGCATGTATAAGTGTAAGCTGTGTAATGTGTGTGTGTATCTGTATGTATAAGTGTAAGCTGTGTAGTGTGTGTGTATCTGTATGTATAAGTGTGTGTGTGTGTGTGTGTGTATCTGCATGTATAAGTGTAAGCTGTGTAGTGTATGTGTATCTGTATGTATAAGTGTGTGTGTGTGTGTGTATCTGCATGTATAAGTGTAAGCTGTGTAGTGTGTGTGTGTATCTGTATGTATAAGTGTAGGCTATGTAGTGTGTGTGTCTGCATGTATAAATGTAAGCTATGAAGTGTGCATAGCTGCATGTATAAGTGTATACTTTGTAGTGTGTGTATCTGCATGTATAAGTGTATGCTGTGTAGTGTGTGTGTGTGTATCTGCATGTATAAGTGTAAGCTATGTAATGTGTGTGTATCTGCATGTATAAGTGTATGCTATGTAGTGTGTGTGTGCGTATCTGCATGTGTAAGTGTATGCTATGTAGTGTGAGACAGTGGAGGGCAGCATAGCCCAGAACGAACATAATAATTAAGGCCCTTAGGAGTGTGCTGCTGTGAAGTTGCAACAATGTTGCATTAGTGAGGGTGGGGTTTAGCTTACCTTTAAGTAGTCAGCTCCCAAGGCCCAAACCCTCTTTTCCAGCTCGTCTTCACAGCGTCAGGATCATCTGTCAGGATTCCTGTGGAAGAAGATGTCGGAATTAGATGAGCTGATGATCGAGGATTTTGATTCAGGAGAAGATGTGGTGCAGCCTTCCCCCCCTCGCCCGGTGAGTCGTGCCCTGGGATCTAGCCTGTACCCTGAGGTTATGGTTGTCTCCCCCTCTCCCACCCTTCCCTTAGTCCCCCCTCCAGTGGTAGAAGTGGGTCCCCAGGTAGCAGAGGGGGTTGTGGTAGCTGAGCAGGGCTCCGTTCCCAGTGCGAGTGGTGGCGTGGGTGAGGCCTTACCTGAACCGGTCACTCTTACCGGTGAGGCGGTCTCCACGGCGGTGGCGCTGCTCCAATCTTTGGCAGCGGTGCTTTCCGGCGGGGGACCGGCATCCCAGGGAGGCCCTCCAGCTTCGGTTCGGGCGTCGGCGGCCACGCGGGTATCCATGGCCGCGTCAGGGCCCGTCTCTTCCGGTTTGGCCATTTCCGGTGACGTCACTTCCGGTGACGTCACGTCCGGGAACGCCATTCCGGAATCCAGAGGCAAGCGGGCAGCATCGTCCTCTCCGCCGGGGTACACAGGTAAGAGAGGGGTACCCCGGGGGGGGGGCGACGCCCGCGGGGGGTGCGCAGCGAGGCTCAATTACTCAGCGCCCGCATGGGGACACTGATTTGGCGGCCATTGAAAGGGGTAGAAAGTTGCATGAGGGATCTCATGAGCAGGCCGCAAGCCTGACCGGGGGTATGATAGCACTTGATGGTGCTCCGATCAGGGCAAATAGTGTGTCTGATGGGCTAGTGGTTTCTGAGGGGCAAGTAGCAAGGGCACATTCGCCTGGAAGGGCCCAGATTGGGGAAACAGGCATTAATGAGCAGGCCGCAGGCCTGACGGGGAATATGCCTACTGCGCAACAAGTCGCAGGGCCTCAGGCCGCAATCACGCAGGCTGGGGGCAAGCGTCGGCCCGCGAATACATCGCGGCCTAGCAGACGCCATAGTACTGCGTCACGCAGCAAACGTAGCGCCCGACAGGGTGCGCGGGCGGCGCCCGCGGTGGTGGCCCTCAGCGGGGCTCCCTCAGGCGTTGTTACTAGGGCTTCAGCAAAGAAAGGCCCAGTTATCACGCCCAGTCTCTGTCAGGGCGCGCAGACTGCGACTGAACAGAATAGACAAGTGCAGTTTGCTAATGCAGTGATGAATGTGCGTATGGCTGATATGGTTGATGATGGTATGGTGGAGTGTGGCAGTGATCACAGGAGCCCCAGTCCCTTAGGGTCCCGTGGTAATGTGGTTAGTGGGCCTTTGTCCCCTTCCCTGGGTACTCCTCTTTCGCATTTTTCTCCACAGATCGTTATGGAACCCAGAACTGCATTACTGCCACTCCAGGCCACCCCCAGTGCCGTTGAGAGGGAGCCACAGTCTCAAGAACAGCCATCCACTTCCTCTGGTCCTGTCCCGGTGCAACGCCTCTTGGGAGCTGGTAAGCACACTATTACTTTTGAACGTAGTGTTTTAAGCTCATCCTCGGATGATTCAGGTTCTGAAAGTGATAGATCCCTGGGGCTGGAAGCGAAAGGGCAAAAAAGAATGTATAGGATGGTGAAATGGTTAGTGGAAGAAAGGAAGGCTATGGGTCTCCCCCTCCCCCCTGGTTCATCCCGCATGGAACCCACTGTTCCTATGCTGACACCTCCTGCGTCAACAGACTTAGGCCTAGATTTGGAGTTCGGCGGTAGCCGTCAAAACCAGCGTTAGAGGCTCCTAACGCTGGTTTTGGCCGCCCGCTGGTATTTGGAGTCAGTGATTAAAGGGTCTAACGCTCACTTTTCAGCCGCGACTTTTCCATACCGCAAATCCCCCCTACGCCATTTGCGTAGCCTATGTTTTCAATGGGATCTTTCTAACGCCGGTATTTAGAGTCGTTTCTGAAGTGAGCGTTAGAGCTCTAACGACAAAACTCCAGCCGCCTGAAAATAGCAGGAGTTAAGAGCTTTCTGGCTAACGCCGGTTTATAAAGCTCTTAACTACTGTACCCTAAAGTACACTAACACCCATAAACTACCTATGTACCCCTAAACCGAGCTCCCCCCACATCGCCGCCACTCGATTAAAATTTTTAACCCCTAATCTGCCGACCGCCACCTACGTTATACTTATGTACCCCTAATCTGCTGCCCCTAACCCCGCCGACCCCTGTATTACATTTATTAACCCCTAACCTGCCCCCCACAACGTCGCCGCCAGCTACTTAAAATAATTAACCCCTAATCTTCCGACCGCAAATCGCCGCCACCTACGTTATCCCTATGTACCCCTAATCTGCTGCCATAACATCGCCGACCCCTATATTATATTTATTAACCCCTTATCTGCCCCCCTCAACGTCGCCGACACCTGCCTACATTTATTAACCCCTAATCTGCCGAGCGGACCTGAGCGCTACTATAATAAAGTTATGAACCCCTAACCCGCCTCACTAACCCTATCATAAATAGTATTAACCCCTAATCTGCCCTCCCTAACATCGCCGACACCTAACTTCAATTATTAACCCCTAATCTGCCGAGCGGAGCTCACCGCTATTCTAATAAATTGATTAACCCCTAAAGTCTAACCCTAACACTAACACCCCCCTAAGTTAAATATAATTTTTATCTAACGAAATAAATTAACTCTTATTAAATAAATGATTCCTATTTAAAGCTAAATACTTACCTGTAAAATAAATCCTAATATAGCTACAATATAAATTATAATTATATTGTAGCTATTTTAGGATTAATATTTATTTTACAGGCAACTTTGTAATTATTTTAACCAGGTACAATAGCTATTAAATAGTTAAGAACTATTTAATAGTTACCTAGTTAAAATAATAACAAATTTACCTGTAAAATAAATCCTAACCTAAGATATAATTAAACCTAACACTACCCTATCAATAAAATAATTAAATAAACTACCTACAATTACCTACAATTAACCTAACACTACACTATCAATAAATTAATTAAACACAATTCCTACAAATAAATACAATTAAATAAACTAGCTAAAGTACAAAAAATAAAAAAGAACTAAGTTACAGAAAATAAAAAAATATTTACAAACATAAGAAAAATATTACAACAATTTTAAACTAATTACACCTACTCTAAGCCCCCTAATAAAATAACAAAGCCCCCCAAAATAAAAAATTCCCTACCCTATTCTAAATTAAAAAAGTTACAAGCTCTTTTACCTTACCAGCCCTGAACAGGGCCCTTTGCGGGGCATGCCCCAAGAATTTCAGCTCTTTTGCCTGTAAAAGAATAAATACAATACCCCCCCCCCCAACATTACAACCCACCACCCACATACCCCTAATCTAACCCAAACCCCCCTTAAATAAACCTAACACTAAGCCCCTGAAGATCTTCCTACCTTGTCTTCACCATCCAGGTATCACCGATCCGTCCTGGCTCCAACATCTTCATCCAACCCAAGCGGGGGTTGGCGATCCATAATCCGGTGCTGAAGAGGTCCAGAAGAGGCTCCAAAGTCTTCCTCCTATCCGGCAAGAAGAGGACATCCGGACCGGCAAACATCTTCTCCAAGCGGCATCTTCGATCTTCTTCCATCCGGTGCGGAGCGGGTCCATCTTGAAGCAGGCGACGCGGATCCATCCTCTTCTTCCGTTGTCTCCCGACTAATGACGGTTCCTTTAAGGGACGTCATCCAAGATGGCGTCCCTCGAATTCCGATTGGCTGATAGGATTCTATCAGCCAATCGAAATTAAGGTAGGAATTTTCTGATTGGCTGATGGAATCAGCCAATCAGAATCAAGTTCAATCCGATTGGCTGATCCAATCAGCCAATCAGATTGAGCTCGCATTCTATTGGCTGATCGGAACAGCAGGTAAGCAGGTGTCGGCGACGTTGAGGGGGGCAGATTAGGGGTTAATAAATATAATATAGGGGTCGGCGATGTTAGGGCAGCAGATTAGGGGTACATAGGGATAACGTAGGTTGCGGCGGTTTACGGAGCGGCAGATTAGGGGTTAAAAAAAATATGCAGGGGTCAGCGATAGCGGGGGCGGCAGATTAGGGGTTAATAAGTGTAAGGTTAGGGGTGTTTAGACTCGGGGTTCATGTTAGAGTGTTAGGTGCAGACGTAGGAAGTGTTTCCCCATAGAAAACAATGGGGCTGCGTTAGGAGCTGAACGCTGCTTTTTTGCAGGTGTTAGGTTTTTTTCAGCTCAAACAGCCCCATTGTTTTCTATGGGAGAATCGTGCACGAGCACGTTTTTGAGGCTGGCCGCGTCCGTAAGCAACTCTGGTATCGAGAGTTGCATTTGCGGTAAAAATGCTCTACGCTCCTTTTTTGGAGCCTAACGCAGCATTTGTTTGAACTCTCGATACCAGAGTTAAATTTATGGTGCGGCCAGAAAAAAGCCCGCGGAGCGTTAACAGCCCTTTTACCGCCAAACTCCAAATCTAGGCCTTAGTTAGCCCGGTTATGGGGAACAGGCGCAGGGCGGCTGTACATGGGGACACTGACACATGGCCTGCGTTTAGTCTACACGAACATCTCAAATCTAAGATGGTTCGGCGCATTCAGGGTGGGAAGTATGTGCACATGTTTGAGCTTTCTGCGGAGGCTTATCGCCAAAAAGAAATGGCGGATGATGGCACGGGCCCGAAAAAATTTAAACGTCCTGATTCCTATGAGGAATGGCGCAAGTGCTTTAGGGTTTATGCGTCCTGTTATATCTCTAAATTTCCCGACCAAGCTTTGAACATCCTGAAATATCAGGATTCCATTGAAACAGTGTACGAGAAGTACAGGGAGGGAGCTTGGCGGGATTACGACGCTGCCTTCTGTAGGAAGATGGTTGGGAACCCTCTTCTTACTTTCGGTGACATTGATTCGCGTTTGTGGGCGCAATTGGGTCCTGAATAACAGGCGGCGCCTGTTATAGCGGTCGGAGCTTCGGGGGGCGTTAAGGCCTCGCAGCGCTCTCGACGGCGGCCCACAGGGGTGTGCTGGCGCTTCCAGGACAAATCATGTACCAGGGGGGCGGCATGCGCATTTCGGCACGCGTGCAAAACCTGCGGGGGCGGCCACTCGGGGTCCGAGTGTACCAGAACCCAGGACGCGGGTCGTTCCCAGGAGAGACCAGCAGCCGGCTCCAAACCTTTCCCTGTTGGAAAGGGCGGCCACACCTCTGAAGGTGGCCGTAATTGAGAAATGGCTGCTGCTATACCCATTTAAGGAGGCCGCCTTGCTGCTTGGAGGCGGTCTGTGGTCGGGATTTGTTATCCCAGTCGGATCGCGCGTGGAAGGTTCCTTGTCACGCAGGAACCTGAAATCCGCATATCAGTTTCCTGGGGTTCTGCGGGATAAACTGAATAAAGAAATTGGGTTGGGTCGTATGGCAGGTCCATTTGAGGAGATTCCCCTCCCAGGGCTGGTTGTATCACCTTTGGGGGTAGTCCCAAAAAAGGAGCCGGGTAAATTCCGGCTCATCCAACATCTGTCCTTCCCGAAGGGTCGTTCGGTGAATGACGCCATACCCCCTGAACTTAGCTCAGTTTTTTACCAATCATTTGATGAAGCATTGGGGCTAGTTCGCCGGGCGGGGGCTGGAGCTCTGATGGCAAAGCTGGATGTAGAATCTGCTTTTCGGCTCTTGCCTATTCACCCCTCCTCTTTTAGGCTTATGGGGTGCTATTTTGAGGGGCAATACTACGTGGACAAATGCTTGCCCATGGGGTGCTCAATTTCGTGTGCTTACTTCGAGGCTTTCATCTGCTTCTTGCACTGGGCCATCGCGTAGGTGGCCGGATTCGACGGCCTGGCACACTACTTGGATGATTTTCTGCTGGTTGGGCGGACAGGATCATCCAAGTGTGCTTTCCTGATGAAAGTCACCAGGGTTCTGATGGATAGAATGGGAGTTCCTCTGGCGGAGGACAAGTCCCAGGGTCCTTGCACGTGCCTTACTTTCTTGGGCATCGAAGTTGATTCGGTGGCAGGGCAGTGCCGTCTGCCACAAGAAAAAATTCAGCGCATGCTGGAGTCAGTACGCGCTATGAGAACAGAGCGGTATAGCTCCGTAAAAGACCTTCAAATCCTATTGGGTTTGCTGAACTTTGCCGGCAGGATTATTCCTATGGGTAGAATATTCCTCCGCAGGCTCGAGAGGCAGCTGTGCGGAGAAAGATCGCAGACCCGGAGGTTCCGGGTGTCTGCTGAGATGGTGGAAGTTCTTAAGGTCTGGGAAGAATTTCTTCTCCACTTTAACGGGATCTGTCTGTGGCGGGAGGTTGTTCCTTCTAACGCAGCGATCCAGTTGTTCACTGATGCGGCTGGGTCCCACGGGTACGGGGCTTTCTTGGCCGGGCAATGGAGCGCTGGCCCATGGCCCGCCGCGTGGATAGAAAGAGGCTTGGTCAGAAACCTATGCCTTCTTGAGCTGTTTCCCATACTGGTCGCTCTTGACATTTGGGGCGATCAGCTTCGCGACCGTGAGGTGATTTTCTGGACAGATAACATGAGTGTTGTTTATGCTGTCAACAAACTCTCATCTAGTTCCCCTCCGGTTGTGCGGTATTTGAGACTGTTGGTGCTGAGGTGTCTGCACCTGAATATTGTGTTCCGTGCTAAGCATGTCCCGGGCATCCAGAATAGGATTGCAGATGCGCTCTCCCGTTTTCAATGGGAAGCATTTTACGCACTGGTGCCCGATGCGGACACTAACGGATTGTCCTTTCCCACTTACTTATGGCAGGTGGCGCTGTATGGGGCCCCCTGATTGCGATGGTTCGGGCTTCCCTCGCCCCGTCTACCTGGGCTACTTATGTGAAATACTGGACGGAGTGGATCGCTTTTTGTGACTTCAGGTGCCGTCCCTCCTGTGATGGAGACCAGTGGGGCTTACTAGAATGGATTACCGAACTTAAAGGTAATGGTGTTTCGAAGACTGCGGTGGGATCACGCCTGGCGGCAGTGTCCTTTTTCTGCAAGTTGTATGGGCTTGCTGACTCCTCGAAAACCTTCCTGGTTAGGCAGGTACTTCGGGGCTGGGGGCGTATGGCGCCCAGGGTCAGGGATTTCAGGGAACCAGTTACCATCGAGCGTCTGGTAGGGGAACTTGTCCCGCCCTCTAAGAAGAAGATGGGCGGCCTTTTGCTGCCCCATGTCAGAGACGATGGGTCATCTATCTTGGTTTTTCTCCCCAGATCCAAGACTGACCAAGAAGGGAGAGGTGCCTGGTTAGCTTTGCCGGCCCATGATGAATCTGTTTGCTGCCCGGTCAGACTGATTAAGGCCTATATGGACGTGCGTCCTGAGGGTTTCTCACAATTTCTAGTTCACGAGGACGGTTCCCCGTTGACTAGGTTCCAGTTTAGAAAGGTGTTGGCCCGGGCAGCATCAAGGGCAGGTCTTGACCCTAGGGTCATTGCCCCCCATTCCTTTAGGGTGGGCGCGGCCACCACTGCCGCTAGTTTAGGATGGTCGGCTGACCATATTAGAGCTCTGGGGAGATGGAGGTTGCAAAGGTATCTTTTATATGTTAGGCCTTTGACTGTTTAGAAGTGATTATGTTTTTGCAGATGCAATGGTTAACCTCTGTTTCTTTTCTTAGGACCAAGGAACGGTCCACTGAGAGTATGGATTATGGGGCATTCGTACATCCACTGGGCGGAGCTTCGGGCGATTGCGAGACCAGATGGGCGTCAGCTGGGGTTTCCCTCTTCCCGAGTCACTGTTAGGTGGTTAGGGCGCAGGGGGCTTACGTGGCAGGCTCTGCCTGAGTTGCTGCAGGGGGCCTTGCGCAGGTGGGAGAAACCCCATGTACTTATCATCCACGCAGGTGGAAATGATATGGGGCTCCTACCGTGCAAGCAGCTCAGTGCGGTTATTCAGTCGGATCTGCGCACGATTCAGGCGTGGATTCCCCAAGTCAGGATAGGGTGGTCTAACATCATCCCCAGGATAGAATGGCGCCATATGCAGTCCCATCGCGCAGCTTTCCAGGTCCGCAAGAAAATTAACAGAGAAGTGAGGATTTTCTTAGGGCAGTCAGGAGGGTTTGTTGTGGAACATGGGAACATATCAACGGCTGAGAGGTGCCTCTACAGAAGGGACGGGGTGCACCTCTCTGAGAGGGGCATTGACCTGTTCCTCTGAATTTGAGGCGTGCTATACTTAATCATCTATAGGTGTGGCGGCAAGAGGTGAGCCTGTTGGGCTATCTCTTGTGGCGGTTGGTCCGCGCCCCGGTTTGCCATCAGAGGTGGAGTGACGGCTGCCCAGGGGAGGGTGATCTCTGCAGGCGCGCGCCTGGGGTCCCTCCCATTCTAAGATGCCGAGAACTCCCTAAGCTTCTGCGGCAGCTGAGCTCCGCTTGTGTGGGCATTCACGGGCGCGGTCCATTCTTCCTAGCAGGGGGTTCCTACTCCTAGCCAGATTGCCGCCACATGTTTTTTAGCTGGCCCCGTTGAGTCCAGCCGGTTCTCAGGTTCTACAATAAATGCGACCCTCGGGTCTTTTCCCATATATCTGTGTCTGCGTGGTTATTCAAGTATTACAGTTTTATGTAAAGTTATTTAAGAGTTTATATTTGTACATAGTTATGTTGTTGAGTCAGTTTTATGGCTCCAGTTATTAAAGTTTATCCAGCAAGCCAGGAGGATAGGGCATTTAATTAATTAAGACAGTGGAGGGCAGCATAGCCCAGAACGAACATAAAAATTAAGGCCCTTAGGAGTGTGCTGCTGTGAAGTTGCAACAATGTTGCATTAGTGAGGGTGGGGTTTAGCTTACCTTTAAGTAGTCAGCTCCCAAGGCCCAAACCCTCTTTTCCAGCTCGTCTTCACAGCGTCCCTCCCTCCCTCCCTGCATTCATTCATACGGCAATCTTTAGGCTGCTACATCACCAGGGTGTTTCAGCTAGGTGTCCGAGGCTGGATGAGAGCTACGCGGCTTGTTTCCTTAAGTCCAAGGACGGTAGTTTTTGACTCCCCAGGTAGTGGCATGGATACGCGTCTAGTCACACCTGGTCCTACTGGTTCGGAGATCTTTACTTTACACCCTGGTTAGGCGGTTGGTCCGCGCCCCGGTTTGCCATCAGAGGTAGAGTGACGGCTGCCCAGGGGAGGGTGATCTCTGCAGGCGCGCGCCTGGGGTCCCTCCCATTCTAAGATGCCGAGAACTCCCTAAGCTTCTGCGGCAGCTGAGCTCCGCTTGTGTGGGCATTCACGGGCGCGGTCCATTCTTCCTAGCAGGGGGTTCCTACTCCTAGCCAGATTGCCGCCACATGTTTTTTAGCTGGCCCCGTTGAGTCCAGCCGGTTCTCAGGTTCTACAATAAATGCGACCCTCGGGTCTTTTCCCATATATCTGTGTCTGCGTGGTTATTCAAGTATTACAGTTTTATGTAAAGTTATTTAAGAGTTTATATTTGTACATAGTTATGTTGTTGAGTCAGTTTTATGGCTCCAGTTATTAAAGTTTATCCAGCAAGCCAGGAGGATAGGGCATTTAATTAATTATGTACCTGTGTGTGTATGTATATATATATATATATATATATATATATATATATATATATATAGATATACAGGTAGCCCTCAGTTTACGCTGGGGTTAGGTTCCAGAAGGAATGGTTGTAAATCGAAATGTAAGTCAATGGGAAGTGAGGGAGATAGGTTCCACGCCCCTCTCAAAATTGTCATAAGTAACACCTAATACATTATTTTTAAAGCTTTGAAATGAAGACTTTAAATGCTAAACAGCATTATAAACCTAATAAAATAATCACACAACACAGAACATATAATTAAACTAAGTTAAATGAACAAAATAAATTGCTAAACAGCATTATAAACCTCATAAAATAATCACACAACACAGACTTCACTTGCATTTTTTAGCAAACAGTTCTTTCTATGCCTTCCAATCTGGACTGATTTATAGACAGGAAGATCTTGTTCCTTTGAAATCTGCTCGATAGCTCAGGTCTGGTTAAACTGATTAATTTCAGCTTGCTTGGCTTTGCTGCAACACAAGCGGACAGCTCCACCTACTGGCTATTTTAATAAATGCACTGCTTCTCAATGCTTTTCAATAGCAGTCACATGACTTGAAGAAAAGGTTATTATTCTGAAACGGTGTAAATTAAACCGTTGTAAAACGAGGGCCACCTGTGTATATATATATATATATATATATATATATATATATATATATATAGACATATGTATAAATACACCGGAACCCTTTGCAATCAAGTATAGATATATATTTCAATCTTTGAGCAATAATCCAAGCTAAATGTACCCACCAATTAGCAAGCGCTACCTAAAATATGTTTATTTTATTTTTTGTGACAGGAAGTCTGGTTTGGTGATAGAGGGAGTATATATTAGACCAAGTTTAATACATTTCACTTTACCATTTTGCTAAGAAACCCCAGGGAAGTGATTAGTGTTTAGTTGTGAATACCTTACAGCTGTTAAAGACAATTAAACTCAGGTGTGGCTCATGATTACTGCTCCTAGGGTTTTAAAAGGAAGCATTTCTCTAGCTAAGTAGATTACAGCCAGGCAGGAGGCCTGATATGTTGTGAAAAATATGATGTACTAAATGTTTTGCTGGATTTCTGTTTGCTGTTACATTCTGTAAAGGACATTTGTGTTGCTGCAGACAATGCAGACAGAGATTTGCTGTTTTAGAAGCTTGTGCAGAGACTGAATCTATTCCTTTTGCCTTACCTGTGAACAAACTGTATGCTGCTGTTAAAGTCACCTTACTATTTTGGAAGAAAATAAAGTTTTGAAAACTTTAACTGTATTGTCCTCTATTGCATTTAAACCCTAGAAGACAGTGGATGCCAAAGGTTCTTGTTACAATACACACACATATCAACACGTATATATATGAACACACAAAGACATACACACATATACACAGAGTCATACACACACACACAAAGTTATACAGAAAGATATACACACACACAAAGACATACACAGAGTCATACACACACAAAGACATACACAGAGTCATACACACACACACACACAAATATACACACACAGAGTCATACACATACAGCCATACACATACACATACACAAAGATATACACACACATATTTACACACACTCAAAGATATACACACACGCAGTCATACACACACACACAAAGATAAACACACAAACATACATACACGCACACACAGGCATACACACACTCACACAAAGACATGCGCGCACACACAGTCAAAGACACATATATATATGCATACACATATGCACACACACAAAGACATACACACACACATAAAGACATACACACACGCAGTCATACACATACACAAAGATAGACAGACATACATACACACATACACGCGCACACACAGCATACCCCCCAACTGTCCCGATTTTCGCGGGACAGTCCCAATTTTAGAGGTCTGTCCTGCTGTACCAGGTTTCTAGCCATCTGTCCCGCATTGCCCCATGCATTTAAAAAAAAAAAAAAGCTGCAGGCTGCCAGTTAATGTGCTTGCCAACTCAAGGCCCCATACAATGAATTACAGATACCCGTATATGATGTAGTGTTTGTGACTATCTGTATCTATAAGTGTGTGTGTGTATCTGTATGTATAAGTTTATGCTATGTAGTGTGTGTGTGTGTCTACATGTATAAATGTAAGCTATGTAGTGTGTGTATGTGTATCTGCATGTATAAGTGTGTATCTGCATGTATAAGTTTATGCTATGTAGTGTGTGTGTGTCTGCATGTATAAGTGTATACTATGTAGTGTCTTTGTATCTGCATGTATTAGTGCATGCTGTGTAGTGTGTGTATCTGCCTGTATAAGTGTATGCTATGTAGTGTGTGTATCTGCATGTATAAATGTAAGATATGTAGTGTGTGTGTGTGTGTATCTGTATGTATAAGTGTGTATCTGCATGTATAAGTGTATATTATGTAGTGTCTGTGTATCTGCATGTATTAGTGCATGCTGTGTAGTGTGTGTCCCTGCATGTATAAGTGTATGTTATGTTGTGTGCGTGTGTGTGTATCTGCATGTGTAAGTGTATGCTTTGTAGTGTCTATGCTATGTAGTGTGTGTATCTACATTTATAAGTGTATGCTTTTTAGTGTGTATGTATCTGCATGTGTAAGTGTATGCTATGTAGTGTGTGTATATGCATGTATAAGTGTATGCTATGTAGTGTGTGTAAGTGTATGCTATGTAGTGTGTGTGTGTGTGTGTGTGTGTGTGTATCTGCATGTATAAGTGTATGCTATATAGTGTGTCTGTATCTGCATGTGTAAGTGTATGCTATGAAGTATGTGTATCTGCATGTATAAGTGTATGCTATGTAGTGTGTGTGTATCTGCATGTGTAAGTGTATGCTTTGTAGTGTCTATGCTATGTAGTGTGTGTATCTACATTTATAAGTGTATGCTATTTAGTGTGTATGTATCTGCATGTGTAAGTGTATGCTATGTAGTGTGTGTGTATCTACATTTATAAGTGTATGCTATGTAGTGTGTGTGTATCTGCATGTGTAAGTGTATGCTATGTAGTGTGTGTATATGCATGTATAAGTGTATGCTATGTAGTGTGTGTGTGTATCTGCATGTGTAAGTGTATGCTATGTAGTGTGTGTATCTGCATGTATAAGTGTATGCTATATAGTGTGTCTGTATCTGCATGTGTAAGTGTATGCTATGAAGTATGTGTATCTGCATGTATAAGCGTATGCTATGTAGTGTGTGTGTATCTGCATGTATAAGTGTATGCTATGTAGTGTGTGTGTATCTTCATGTGTAAGTGTATGCTATGTAGTGTGTGTATCTGCATGTATAAATGTATGCTATGTAGTGTGTGTGTATCTGCATGTGTAAGTGTATGATATGTAGTGTGTGTGTATCTGCATGTGTAAGTGTATTCTATGTAGTGTGTGTGTGTGTATGTGCATGCTATGTAGTGTGTTACTGTGCATTTATGCTGACTTTAAAGGCCAGAATCTAGAATATTAATGGGGAATGCAGAGCGCAGTTTTAAAGAATCTATTATTAAATGTCCAATTAAGATAAAAATATTTAGCACTGTCTCTGCAAAGGTTAATCAAGTACAGAGCTCACATAGCTATACCAGTGATTTGAGCTTGTGTTTTTATTTGCCGCCTAAGAGTATTAAAAGATATGACTTTATTTAGAATTTTATTTATATTACTTTGGTCTTATGATTCTTTTAAGCCCTGCCCCTGCTCCTGCCCACCACATTTACAATTTTTGCCGGGGGGAGGGGGCATTCCTCTTTTGAATTTTTAACTGTTGGGAAGTATGATACAGGCATACACACACTCACACAAAGACACACACACAGTCAAACACACATACATAGACACATATATATATGCACACACACAGACATACACACATATACACACACGCAGTCATACACACACACAAAGATATACACACATACACAAAGACATACATGCATATACTCACACAAAGACATACACACACACAAAGATATACAAACTTATATACACCCACAGTCACACATACACTCACACAAAGACATACGCACATTCAGTCAAACACATATATATCTGATGAAGAAGGAGCTCACAAAGCATATCCTTTGAAACGCGTCAGGTAGAAAGGGCTCGCATATTGAGCACTTATTGTATTGTCGGATTTGACTCTCAACCCCACTCGTAACCAGGTTGCAACCGGCCGGTGCAGCACTATTTCAAACAGAACTTTTACGCATAGAGGAGAAATGGGATTTTAGTTCCTCATTGGCATCTTATTTGTTTTATGTCTCATAGTTACCTCATTATCATTGAGGTTTGCTAATGTAAGTGTGCATTTGGCTAACCACATTTATATATGTTTTTATAAATAAAACAGAATTACGCTATGTTTTGTCACTTATTTTTTCTATAAACGATCTTTGGCAATCTGCTGAGGGGATTACCTGTGTATCAACATAACCTGCCAACCGGTGACAAGTCACATACCAGAACTGGGCGGACAACTTTCTGGAGACAATGGGGGCGAAGTTTAAAATACTATTTGACCACGCAGTCTTCACACCATTCGCTGGAAATCGGCTAAATCACGCTTCACACTTACCTCATATCTAGTAAGTACAATATACAAGCCTCTTGTGGATACTAACTTCTCGGAAACTTCTAAACCTATTCTCTGGGAATCATCTTTTCATCCTGCAATTTGGGACTAATTATTATTTTTATGTTTCCTTTAGAAACAGGAAAAAGTTTCACTCAATATTATCTTTATTTCCCTCACTTTCTATTAATGTTATATTGTCATACTCAATGCTTATGAATTCATAATATATCAATACTCCTTTGGAGGGCCTACCAATTTGCGCTGAATTCCTTCCAGCACTCTTCTTTCTAATATATATATAGATATATATGTATATATATATACACACACAGACACACACACACACAAATATCCACACACAGACATACACACACGCACAAAGACATACACACATATACTCACACAAAGAAGTACACACATACATACACACACTCACACAAAGACATATGCACACACAGTTAAACACACACACATATATATATGCACACACACAGACATACACACATATACTCAAACAAACACGTACACACACACAAAGATATACACACATACATACACACACAGACATACACATACACTCAGTCATATGCACACACACATATAAACATACATTATATATATTTTGTATTCATACAATTAACCCTTTTGCCCACCTTCTTCTTATAATTAGCTGCAACCACCTTCCTCTAAAAATTTGTTCTGTGACATATTGTTATACAGTAATGAGACAGTTTGTGCACAGGGTTAGAGTGTAATGGTTATTAGTGACTCTAGCCCAGTGTCACATGTGAGACCGTCTGTATCATATTGTTATACAGTAATGAGACAGTTTGTGCACAGGGTGAGACTGTAATGGTTATTAGTGACTCTAGCCCAGTGTCACATGTGAGACCGTCTGTATCATATTGTTATACAGTAATGAGACAGTTTGTGCACAGGGTGAGACTGTAATGGTTATTAGTGACTCTAGCCCAGTGTCACATGTGAGACCGTCTGTATCATATTGTTATACAGTAATGAGACAGTTTGTGCACAGGGTGAGACTGTAATGGTTATTAGTGACTCTAGCCCAGTGTCACATGTGAAACCGTCTGTATCATATTGTTATACAGTAATGAGACAGTTTGTGCACAGGGTTAGAGTGTAATGGTTATTAGTGACTCTAGCCCAGTGTCACCTGTGAGACCTTCGGTATCATATTGTTATACAGTAATGAGACACTTTGTGCACAGGGTGAGACTGTAATGGTTATTAGTGACTCCCCCAGTGTCACATGTGAGACCGTCTGTATCATATTGTTATACAGTAATGAGACAGTTTGTGCACAGGGTGAGACTGTAATGGTTATTAGTGACTCTAGCCCAGTGTCACATGTGAGACCGTCTGTATCATATTGTTATACAGTAATGAGACAGTTTGTGCACAGGGTGAGACTGTAATGGTTATTAGTGACTCTAGCCCAGTGTCACATGTGAGACCGTCTGTATCATATTGTTATACAGTAATGAGACAGTTTGTGCACAGGGTGAGAGTGTAATGGTTATTAGTGACTCTAGCCCAGTGTCACCTGTGAGACCGTTTGTATCATATTGTTATACAGTAATGAGACAGTTTGTGCACAGGGTGAGACTGTAATGGTTATTAGTGACTCTAGCCCAGTGTCACATGTGAGGCCGTCTGTATCATATTGTTATACAGTAATGAGACAGTTTGTGCACAGGGTGAGACTGTAATGGTTATTAGTGACTCTAGCCCAGTGTCACATGTGAAACCGTCTGTATCATATTGTTATACAGTAATGAGACAGTTTGTGCACAGGGTTAGAGTGTAATGGTTATTAGTGACTCTAGCCCAGTGTCACCTGTGAGACCGTCTGTATCATATTGTTATACAGTAATGAGACAGTTTGTGCACAGGGTTAGAGTGTAATGGTTATTAGTGACTCTAGCCCAGTGTCACCTGTGAGACCGTCTGTATCATATTGTTATACAGTAATGAGACAGTTTGTGCACAGGGTGAGAGTGTAATGGTTATTAGTGACTCTAGCCCAGTGTCACATGTGAGACCGTCTGTATCATATTGTTATACAGTAATGAGACAGTTTGTGCACAGGGTGAGAGTGTAATGGTTATTAGTGACTCCCCCAGTGTCACATGTGAGACCGTCTGTATCATATTGTTATACAGTAATGAGACAGTTTGTGCACAGGGTTAGAGTGTAATGGTTATTAGTGACTCTAGCCCAGTGTCACCTGTGAGACCTTCTGTATCATATTCTTATACAGTAATGAGACAGTTTGTGCACATGGTGAGACTGTAAAGACAGTGGAGGGCAGCATAGCCCAGAACGAACATAATAATTAAGGCCCTTAGGAGTGTGCTGCTGTGAAGTTGCAACAATGTTGCATTAGTCAGGGTGGGGTTTAGCTTATCTTTAAGTAGTCAGCTCCCAAGGCCCAAAGCCTCTTTTCCAGCTCGTCTTCACAGCGTCAGGATCATCTGTCAGGATTCCTGTGGAAGAAGATGTCGGAATTAGATGAGCTGATGATCGAGGATTTTGATTCAGGAGAAGATGTGGTGCAGCCTTCCCCCCCTCGCCCGGTGAGTCGTGCCCTGGGGTCTAGCCTGTACCCTGAGGTTATGGTTGTCTCCCCCTCTCCCACCCCTCCCTTAGTCCCCCCTCCAGTGGTAGAAGTGGGTCCCCAGGTAGCAGAGGGGGTTGTGGTAGCTGAGCAGGGCTCCGTTCCCAGTGCGAGTGGTGGCGTGGGTGAGGCCTTACCTGAACCGGTCACTCTTACCGGTGAGGCGGTCTCCACGGCGGTGGCGCTGCTCCAATCTTTGGCAGCGGTGCTTTCCGGCGGGGGACCGGCATCCCAGGGAGGCCCTCCAGCTTCGGTTCGGGCGTCGGCGGCCACGCGGGTATCCATGGCCGCGTCAGGGCCCGTCTCTTCCGGTTTGGCCGTTTCCGGTGACGTCACTTCCGGTGACGTCACGTCCGGGAACGCCATTCCAGAATCCAGAGGCAAGCGGGCAGCATCGTCGTCTCCGCCGGGGTACACAGGTAAGAGAGGGGTACCCCGGGGGGGGGGGCGACGCCCGTGGGGGTGCGCAGCGAGGCTCAATTACTCAGCGCCCGCGTGGGGACACTGATTTGGCGGCCATTGAAAGGGGTAGAAGGTTGCATGAGGGATCTCATGAGCAGGCCGCAAGCCTGACCGGGGGTATGATAGCACTTGATGGTGCTCCGATCAGGGCAAATAGTGTGTCTGATGGGCTAGTGGTTTCTGAGGGGCAAGTAGCAAGGGCACATTCGCCTGGAAGGGCCCAGATTGGGGAAACAGGCATTAATGAGCAGGCCGCAGGCCTGACGGGGAATATGCCTACTGCGCAACAAGTCGCAGGGCCTCAGGCCGCAATCACGCAGGCTGGGGGCAAGCGTCGGCCCGCGAATACATTGCGGCCTAGCAGACGCCGTAGTACTGTGTCACGCAGCAAACGTAGCGCCCGACAGGGTGCGCGGGCGGCGCCCGCGGTGGTGGCCCTCAGCGGGGCTCCCTCAGGCATTGTTACTAGGGCTTCAGCAAAGAAAGGCCCAGTTATCACGCCCAGTCTCTGTCAGGGCGCGCAGACTGCGACTGAACAGAATAGACAAGTGCAGTTTGCTAATGCAGTGATGAATGTGCGTATGGCTGATATGGTTGATGATGGTATGGTGGAGTGTGGCAGTGATCACAGGAGCCCCAGTCCCTTAGGGTCCCGTGGTAATGTGGTTAGTGGGCCTTCGTCCCCTTCCCTGGGTACTCCTCTTTCGCATTTTTCTCCACAGATCGTTATGGAACCCAGAACTGCATTACTGCCACTCCAGGCCACCCCCAGTGCCGTTGAGAGGGAGCCACAGTCTCAAGAACAGCCATCCACTTCCTCTGGTCCTGTCCCGGTGCAACGCCTCTTGGGAGCTGGTAAGCACACTATTACTTTTGAACGTAGTGTTTTAAGCTCATCCTCGGATGATTCAGGTTCTGAAAGTGATAGATCCCTGGGGCTGGAAGCGAAAGGGCAAAAAAGAATGTATAGGATGGTGAAATGGTTAGTGGAAGAAAGGAAGGCTATGGGTCTCCCCCTCCCCCCTGGTTCATCCCGCATGGAACCCACTGTTCCTATGCTGACACCTCCTGCGTCAACAGACTTAGTTAGCCCGGTTATGGGGAACAGGCGCAGGGCGGCTGTACATGGGGACACTGACACATGGCCTGCGTTTAGTCTACACGAACATCTCAAATCTAAGATGGTTCGGCGCATTCAGGGTGGGAGGTATGTGCACATGTTTGAGCTTTCTGCGGAGGCTTATCGCCAAAAAGAAATGGCGGATGATGGCATGGGCCCGAAAAAATTTAAACGTCCTGATTCCTATGAGGAATGGCGCAAGTGCTTTAGGGTTTATGCGTCCTGTTATATCTCTAAATTTCCCGACCGAGAAGTACAGGGAGGGAGCTTGGCGGGATTACGACGCTGCCTTCCGTAGGAAGATGGTTGGGAACCCTCTTCTTACTTTCGGTGACGTTGATTCGCGTTTGTGGGCGCAATTGGGTCCTGAAAAACAGGCGGCGCCTGTTATAGCGGTCGGAGCTTTGGGGGGCGTTAAGGCCTCGCAGCGCTCTCGACGGCGGCCCACAGGGGTGTGCTGGCGCTTCCAGGACAAATCATGTACCAGGGGGGCGGCATGCGCATTTCGGCACGCGTGCAAAACCTGCGGGGGCGGCCACTCGGGGTCCAAGTGTACCAGAACCCAGGACGCGGGTCGTTCCCAGGAGAGACCAGCAGCCGGCTCCAAACCTTTCCCTGTTGGAAAGGGTGGCCACACCTCTGAAGGTGGCCGTAATTGAGAAATGGCTGCTGCTATACCCATTTAAGGAGGCCGCCTTGCTGCTTGGAGGCGGTCTGCGGTCGGGATTTGTTATCCCAGTCGGATCGCACGTGGAGGGTTCCTTGTCACGCAGGAACCTGAAATCCGCATATCAGTTTCCTGGGGTTCTGCGGGATAAACTGAATAAAGAAATTGGGTTGGGTCGTATGGCAGGTCCATTTGAGGAGATTCCCCTCCCAGGGCTGGTTGTATCACCTTTGGGGGTAGTCCCAAAAAAGGAGCCGGGCTCATCCAACATCTGTCCTTCCCGAAGGGTCGTTCGGTGAATGACGCCATACCCCCTGAACTTAGCTCAGTTTTTTACCAATCATTTGATGAAGCATTGGGGCTAGTTCGCCGGGCGGGGGCTGGAGCTCTCATGGCAAAGCTGGATGTAGAATCTGGTTTTCGGCTCTTGCCTATTCACCCCTCCTCTTTTAGGCTTATGGTGTGCTATTTTGAGGGGCACTACTACGTGGACAAATGCTTGCCCATGGGGTGCTCAATTTCGTGTGCTTACTTCGAGGCTTTCAGCTGCTTCTTGCACTGGGCCATCGCGGAGGTGGCCGGATTCGACGGCCTGGCACACTACTTGGATGATTTTCTGCTGGTTGGGCGGACAGGATCATCCGAGTGTGCTTTCCTGATGAAAGTCACCAGGGTTCTGATGGATAGAATGGGAGTTCCTCTGGCGGAGGACAAGTCCCAGGGTCCTTGCACGTGCCTTACTTTCTTGGGCATCGAAGTTGATTCGGTGGCAGGGCAGTGCCGTCTGCCACAAGAAAAAATTCAGCGCATGCTGGAGTCAGTACGTGCTATGAGAACAGAGCGGTATAGCTCCGTAAAAGACCTTCAAATCCTATTGGGTTTGCTGAACTTTGCCGGCAGGATTATTCCTATGGGTAGAATATTCCTCCGCAGGCTCTAATCTGTTGGCGCTCTACAAATAACCGATAATAATAATAAAAGATCGCAGACCCGGAGGTTCCGGGTGTCTGCTGAGATGGTGGTAGATCTTAAGGTCTGGGAAGAATTTCTTCTCCACTTTAACGGGATCTGTCTGTGGCGGGAGGTTGTTCCTTCTAACGCAGCGATCCAGTTGTTCACTGATGCGGCTGGGTCCCACGGGTACGGGGCTTTCTTGGCCGGGCAATGGAGCGCTGGCCCATGGCCCGCCGCGTGGATAGAAAGAGGCTTGGTCAGAAACCTATGCCTTCTTGAGCTGTTTCCCATACTGGTCGCTCTTGACATTTGGGGCGATCAGCTTCGCGACCGTGAGGTGATTTTCTGGACAGATAACATGAGTGTTGTTTATGCTGTCAACAAACTCTCATCTAGTTCCCCTCCGGTTGTGCGGTATTTGAGACTGTTGGTGCTGAGGTGTCTGCACCTGAATATTGTGTTCCGTGCTAAGCATGTCCCGGGCATCCAGAATAGGATTGCAGATGCGCTCTCCCGTTTTCAATGGGAAGCATTTTACGCACTGGTGCCCGATGCGGACACTAACGGATTGTCCTGTCCCACTTACTTATGGCAGGTGGCGCTGGATGGGGCCCCCTGATTGCGATGGTTCGAGCTTCCCTCGCCCTGTCTACCTGGGCTACTTATGTGAAATACTGGACGGAGTGGATCGCTTTTTGTGACTTCAGGTGGCGTCCCTCCTGTGACGGAGACCAGTGGGGCTTACTAGAATGGATTACCGAACTTAAAGGTAATGGTGTTTCGAAGACTGCGGTGGGATCACGCCTGGCGGCAGTGTCCTTTTTCTGCAAGTTGTATGGGCTTGCTGACTCCTCGAAAACCTTCCTGGTTAGGCAGGTACTTCGGGGCTGGGGGCGTATGGCGCCCAGGGTCAGGGATTTCAGGGAACCAGTTACCATCGAGCGTCTGGTAACGTTGTGCCGAGTTTTGCCGGCGGTCTGTTCATCCGCCTACGAAGCTACCCTGTTCTCAGCCGCCTTTGGTCTGGCTTTTCACGGGGCTCTTAGGGTAGGGTAACTTGTCCCGCCCTCTAAGAAGAAGATGGGCGGCCTTTTGCTGCCCCATGTCAGAGACGATGTGTCATCTATCTTGGTTTTTCTCCCCAGATCCAAGACTGACCAAGAAGGGAGAGGTGCCTGGTTAGCTTTGCCGGCCCATGATGAATCTGTTTGCTGCCCGGTCAGACTGATTAAGGCCTATATGGACGTGCGTCCTGAGGGTTTCTCACAATTTCTAGTTCACGAGGACGGTTCCCCGTTGACTAGGTTCCAGTTTAGAAAGGTGTTGGCCCGGGCAGCATCAAGGGCAGGTCTTGACCCTAGGGTCATTGCCCCCCATTCCTTTAGGGTGGGCGCGGCCACCACTGCCGCTAGTTTAGGATGGTCGGCTGACCATATTAGAGCTCTGGGGAGATGGAGGTCGCAAAGGTATCTTTTATATGTTAGTCCTTTGACTGTTTAGAAGTGATTATGTTTTTGCAGATGCAATGGTTAACCTCTGTTTCTTTTCTTAGGACCAAGGAACGGTCCACTGAGAGTATGGATTATGGGGCATTCGTACATCCACTGGGCGGAGCTTCGGGCGATTGCGAGACCAGTTGGGCGTCAGCTGGGGTTTCCCTCTTCCCGAGTCACTGTTAGGTGGTTAGGGCGCAGGGGGCTTACGTGGCAGGCTCTGCCTGAGTTGCTGCAGGGGGCCTTGCGCAGGTGGGAGAAACCCCATGTACTTATCATCCACGCAGGTGGAAATGATATGGGGCTCCTACCGTGCAAGCAGCTCAGTGCGGTTATTCAGTCGGATCTGCGCACGATTCAGGCGTGGATTCCCCAAGTCAGGATAGGGTGGTCTAACATCATCCCCAGGATAGAATGGCGCCATATGCAGTCCCATCGCGCAGCTTTCCAGGTCCGCAAGAAAATTAACAGAGAAGTGAGGATTTTCTTAGGGCAGTCAGGAGGGTTTGTTGTGGAACATGGGAACATATCAACGGCTGAGAGGTGCCTCTACAGAAGGGACGGGGTGCACCTCTCTGAGAGGGGCATTGACCTGTTCCTCTGTAATTTGAGGCGTGCTATACTTAATCATCTATAGGTGTGGCGGCAAGAGGTGAGCCTGTTGGGCTATCTCTTGTGGCAGTTGGTCCGCGCCCCGGTTTGCCATCAGAGGTAGAGTGACGGCTGCCCAGGGGAGGGTGATCTCTGCAGGCGCGCGCCTGGGGTCCCTCCCATTCTAAGATGCCGAGAACTCCCTAAGCTTCTGCGGCAGCTGAGCTCCGCTTGTGTGGGCATTCACGGGCGCGGTCCATTCTTCCTAGCAGGGGGTTCCTACTCCTAGCCAGATTGCCGCCACATGTTTTTTAGCTGGCCCCGTTGAGTCCAGCCGGTTCTCAGGTTCTACAATAAATGCGACCCTCGGGTCTTTTCCCATATATCTGTGTCTGCGTGGTTATTCAAGTATTACAGTTTTATGTAAAGTTATTTAAGAGTTTATATTTGTACATAGTTATGTTGTTGAGTCAGTTTTATGGCTCCAGTTATTAAAGTTTATCCAGCAAGCCAGGAGGATAGGGCATTTAATTAATTAAGACAGTGGAGGGCAGCATAGCCCAGAATGAACATAATAATTAAGGCCCTTAGGAGTGTGCTGCTGTGAAGTTGCAACAATGTTGCATTAGTGAGGGTGGGGTTTAGCTTACCTTTAAGTAGTCAGCTCCCAAGGCCCAAACCCTCTTTTCCAGCTCGTCTTCACAGCGTCCCTCCCTCCCTCCCTGCATTCATTCATACGGCAATCTTTAGGCTGCTACATCACCAGGGTGTTTCAGCTAGGTGTCCGAGGCTGGATGAGAGCTACGCGGCTTGTTTCCTTAAGTCCAAGGACGGTAGTTTTTGACTCCCCAGGTAGTGGCATGGATACGCGTCTAGTCACACCTGGTCCTACTGGTTCGGAGATCTTTACTTTACACCCTGGTTAGGTGGTTGGTCCGCGCCCCGGTTTGCCATCAGAGGTAGAGTGACGGCTGCCCAGGGGAGGGTGATCTCTGCAGGCGCGCGCCTGGGGTCCCTCCCATTCTAAGATGCCGAGAACTCCCTAAGCTTCTGCGGCAGCTGAGCTCCGCTTGTGTGGGCATTCACGGGCGCGGTCCATTCTTCCTAGCAGGGGGTTCCTACTCCTAGCCAGATTGCCGCCACATGTTTTTTAGCTGGCCCCGTTGAGTCCAGCCGGTTCTCAGGTTCTACAATAAATGCGACCCTCGGGTCTTTTCCCATATATCTGTGTCTGCGTGGTTATTCAAGTATTACAGTTTTATGTAAAGTTATTTAAGAGTTTATATTTGTACATAGTTATGTTGTTGAGTCAGTTTTATGGCTCCAGTTATTAAAGTTTATCCAGCAAGCCAGGAGGATAGGGAATTTAATTAATTATGGTTATTAGTGACTCTAGCCCAGTGTCACATGTGAGACCATCTGTATCATATTGTTATACAGTAATGAGACAGTTTGTGCACAGGGTTAGAGTGTAATGGTTATTAGTGACTCTAGCCCAGTGTCACATGTGAGACCGTCTGTATCATATTGTTATACAGTAATCAGACAGTCTGTGCACAGGGTGAGAGTGTAATGGTTATTAGTGACTCTAGCCCAGTGTCACATGTGAGACCGTCTGTATCATATTGTTATACAGTAATGAGACAGTTTGTGCACAGGGTGAGACTGTAATGGTTATTAGTGACTCTAGCCCAGTGTCACATGTGAGACCGTCTGTATCATATTGTTATACAGTAATGAGACAGTTTGTGCACAGGGTGAGAGTGTAATGGTTATTAGTGACTCTAGCCCAGTGTCACATGTGAGACCATCTGTATCATATTGTTATACGGTAATGAGACAGTTTGTGCACAGGGTGAGAGTGTAATCGTTATTAGTGACTCTAGCCCAATGTCACATGTGAGACCGTCTGTATTATATTGTTATACAGTAATGAGACAGTTTGTGCACAGGGTGAGAGTGTAATGGTTATTAGTGACTCTAGCCCAATGTCACATGTGAGACCGTCTGTATCATATTGTTATACAGTAATGAGACAGTTTGTGCACAGGGTGAGAGTGTAATGGTTATTAGTGACTCTAGCCCAATGTCACATGTGAGACCGTCTGTATCGTATTGTTATACACTAATGAGACAGTCTGTGCACAGGGCGAGAGTGTAATGGTTATTAGTGACTTTAGCCCAGTGTCACATGTGAGACCGTCTGTATCATATTGTTATACAGTAATGAGACAGTTTGTGCACAGGGTGAGAGTGTAATGGTTATTAGTGACTCTAGCCCAGTGACATATGTGAGACCGTCTGTATCATATTGTTATACAGTAATGAGACAGTTTGTGCACAGGGTGAGACTGTAATGGTTTTTAGTGACTCTAGCTCAGTGTCACATGTGAGACCGTCTGTATCATATTGTTATACACTAATGAGACAGTTTGTGCACAGGGTGAGACTGTAATGGTTTTTAGTGACTCTAGCCCAGTGTCACATGTGAGACCGTCTGTATCATATTGTTATACAGTAATGAGACACTTTGTGCACAGGGTGAGAGTGTAATGGTTATTAGTGACTCTAGCCCAATGTCTCATGTGAGACCATCTGTATCATATTGTTATACAGTAATGAGACAGTTTGTGCATATGGTGAGAGTGTAATGGTTATTAGTGACTCTAGCCCATTGTCACATGTGAGACTGTCTGTATCATATTGTTATACAGTAATGAGACAGTTAGTGCACAGGGTGAGACTGTAATGGTTATTAGTGACTCTAGACCAGTGTCACATGTGAGACCGTTTGTATCATATTGTTATACAGTAATGAGACAATTTGTGCACAGGATGAGACTGTAATGGTTATTAGTGACTCTAGCCCAGTGTCACCTGTGAGACCGTCTGTATCATATTGTTATACAGTAATGAGACAGTTTGTGCACAGGGTGAGAGTGTAATGGTTATTAGTGAATCTAGCCGAGTGTCACATGTGAGACCGTCTGTATCATATTGTTATACAGTAATGAGACACTTTGTGCACAGGGTGAGACTGTAATGGTTATTACTGACTATAGCCCAGTGTCACATGTGAGACCGTCTGTATCATATTGTTATACAGCAATGAGACAGTTTGTGCACAGGGTGAGACTGTAATGGTTATTAGTGACTCTTGCCCAGTGTCACATGTGAGACCGTCTGTATCATATTGTTATACAGTAATGAGACAGTTTGTGCACAGGGTGAGAGTGTAATGGTTATTAGTGACTCTAGCCCAATGTCTCATGTGAGACCATCTGTATCATATTGTTATACAGTAATGAGACAGTTTGTGCATATGGTGAGAGTGTAATGGTTATTAGTGATTCTAGCCCATTGTCACATATGAGACCGTCTGTATCATATTGTTATACAGTAATGAGACAGTTTGTGCACAGGGTGAGAGTGTAATGGTTATTAGTGACTGTAGCCCAGTGTCACATGTGAGACCGTCTGTATCATATTGTTATACAGTAATGAGACAGATTGTGCACAGGGTGAGAGTGTAATGGTTATTAGTGACTCTAGCCCATTGTCACATGTGAGACCGTCTGTATCATATTGTTATACAGTAATGAGACAGTTAGTGCACAGGGTGAGACTGTAATGGTTATTAGTGACTCTAGACCAGTGTCACATGTGAGAACGTCTGTATCATATTGATATACAGTAATGAGACAGTTTGTGCACAGGGTGAGAGTGTAATGGTTATTAGTGACTCTAGCCCATTGTCACATGTGAGACCGTCTGAATCATATTGTTATACAGTAATGAGACAGTTTGTGCACAGGGTGAGAGTGTAATGTTTATTAGTGACTCTAGCCCAGTGTCACATGTGAGACCGTCTGTATCATATTGTTATACGGTAATGAGACAGTTTGTGCACAGGGTGAGAGTGTAATCGTTATTAGTGACTCTAGCCCAATGTCACATGTGAGACCGTCTGTATTATATTGTTATACAGTAATGAGACAGTTTGTGCACAGGGTGAGAGTGTAATGGTTATTAGTGACTCTAGCCCAATGTCACATGTGAGACCGTCTGTATCATATTGTTATACAGTAATGAGACAGTTTGTGCACAGGGTGAGAGTGTAATGGTTATTAGTGACTCTAGCCCAATGTCACATGTGAGACCGTCTGTATCGTATTGTTATACACTAATGAGACAGTCTGTGCACAGGGCGAGAGTGTAATGGTTATTAGTGACTTTAGCCCAGTGTCACATGTGAGACCGTCTGTATCATATTGTTATACAGTAATGAGACAGTTTGTGCACAGGGTGAGAGTGTAATGGTTATTAGTGACTCTAGCCCAGTGTCACATGTGAGACCGTCTGTATCATATTGTTATACAGTAATGAGACAGTTTGTGCACAGGATGAGACTGTAATGGTTTTTAGTGACTCTAGCCCAGTGTCACATGTGAGACCGTCGCTATCATATTGTTATACACTAATGAGACAGTTTGTGCACAGGGTGAGACTGTAATGGTTTTTAGTGGCTCTAGCCCAGTATCACATGTGAGACCGTCTGTATCATATTGTTATACAGTAATGAGACACTTTGTGCACAGGGTGAGAGTGTAATGGTTATTAGTGACTCTAGCCCAATGTCACATGTGAGACCGTCTGTATCGTATTGTTATACACTAATGAGACAGTCTGTGCACAGGGCGAGAGTGTAATGGTTATTAGTGACTTTAGCCCAGTGTCACATGTGAGACCGTCTGTATCATATTGTTATACAGTAATGAGACAGTTTGTGCACAGGGTGAGAGTGTAATGGTTATTAGTGACTCTAGCCCAGTGTCACATGTGAGACCGTCTGTATCATATTGTTATACAGTAATGAGACAGTTTGTGCACAGGATGAGACTGTAATGGTTTTTAGTGACTCTAGCCCAGTGTCACATGTGAGACCGTCGCTATCATATTGTTATACACTAATGAGACAGTTTGTGCACAGGGTGAGACTGTAATGGTTTTTAGTGGCTCTAGCCCAGTATCACATGTGAGACCGTCTGTATCATATTGTTATACAGTAATGAGACAGTTTGTGCATATGGTGAGAGTGTAATGGTTATTAGTGATTCTAGCCCATTGTCACATATGAGACCGTCTGTATCATATTGTTATACAGTAATGAGACAGTTTGTGCACAGGGAGAGAGTGTAATGGTTATTAGTGACTCTAGCCCAGTGTCACATGTGAGAACGTCTGTATCATATTGTTATACAGTAATGAGACAGTTTGTGCACAGGGTGAGAGTGTAATGGTTATTAGTGACTCTAGCCCATTGTCACATGTGAGACCATCTGTATCATATTGTTATACAGTAATGAGACAGTTAGTGCACAGGGTGAGACTGTAATGGTTATTAGTGACTCTAGACCAGTGTCACATGTGAGACCGTTTGTATCATATTGTTATACAGTAATGAGACAATTTGTGCACAGGGTGAGACTGTAATGGTTATTAGTGACTCTAGCCCAGTGTCACATGTGAGACCGTCTGTATCATATTGTTATACAGTAATGAGACAGTTTGTGCACAGGGTGAGAGTGTAATGGTTATTAGTGAATCTAGCCCAGTGTCACATGTGAGACCGTCTGTATCATATTGTTATACAGTAATGAGACACTTTGTGCACAGGGTGAGAGTGTAATGGTTATTAGTGACTCTAGCCCAATGTCTCATGTGAGACCGTCTGTATCATATTGTTATACAGTAATGAGACAGTTTGTGCATATGGTGAGAGTGTAATGGTTATTAGTGATTCTAGCCCATTGTCACATATGAGACCGTCTGTATCATATTGTTATACAGTAATGAGACAGTTTGTGCACAGGGAGAGAGTGTAATGGTTATTAGTGACTCTAGCCCAGTGTCACATGTGAGAACGTCTGTATCATATTGTTATACAGTAATGAGACAGTTTGTGCACAGGGTGAGAGTGTAATGGTTATTAGTGACTCTAGCCCATTGTCACATGTGAGACCGTCTGTATCATATTGTTATACAGTAATGAGACAGTTAGTGCACAGGGTGAGACTGTAATGGTTATTAGTGACTCTAGACCAGTGTCACATGTGAGACCGTTTGTATCATATTGTTATACAGTAATGAGACAATTTGTGCACAGGGTGAGAGTGTAATGGTTATTAGTGACTCTAGCCCAGTGTCACCTGTGAGACCGTCTGTATCATATTGTTATACAGTAATGAGACAGTTTGTGCACAGGGTGAGAGTGTAATGGTTATTAGTGAATCTAGCCCAGTGTCACATGTGAGACCGTCTGTATCATATTGTTATACAGTAATGAGACACTTTGTGCACAGGGTGAGACTGTAATGGTTATTACTGACTATAGCCCAGTGTCACATGTGAGACCGTCTGTATCATATTGTTATACAGCAATGAGACAGTTTGTGCACAGGGTGAGACTGTAATGGTTATTAGTGACTCTTGTCCAGTGTCACATGTGAGACCGTCTGTATCATATTGTTATACAGTAATGAGACAGTTTGTGCACAGGGTGAGACTGTAATGGTTATTAGTGACTCTAGCCCAATGTCTCATGTGAGACCATCTGTATCATATTGTTATACAGTAATGAGACAGTTTGTGCATATGGTGAGAGTGTAATGGTTATTAGTGATTCTAGCCCATTGTCACATATGAGACCGTCTGTATCATATTGTTATACAGTAATGAGACAGTTTGTGCACAGGGTGAGAGTGTAATGGTTATTAGTGACTGTAGCCCAGTGTCACATGTGAGAACGTCTGTATCATATTGTTATACAGTAATGAGACAGTTAGTGCACAGGGTGAGACTGTAATGGTTATTAGTGACTCTAGACCAGTGTCACATGTGAGAACGTCTGTATCATATTGCTATACAGTAATGAGACAGTTTGTGCACAGGGTGAGAGTGTAATGGTTATTAGTGACTCTAGCCCATTGTCACATGTGAGACCGTCTGTATCATATTGTTATACAGTAATGAGACAGTTAGTGCACAGGGTGAGACTGTAATGGTTATTAGTGACTCTAGACCAGTGTCACATGTGAGAACGTCTGTATCATATTGATATACAGTAATGAGACAGTTTGTGCACAGGGTGAGAGTGTAATGGTTATTAGTGACTCTAGCCCATTGTCACATGTGAGACCGTCTGTATCATATTGTTATACAGTAATGAGACAGTTTGTGCACAGGGTGAGAGTGTAATGGTTATTAGTGACTCTAGCCCAGTATCACATATGAGACCGTCTGTATCATATTGTTATACAGTAGTGAGACACTTTGTGCACAGGGTGAGACTGTAATGGTTATTAGTGACTCTAGCCCAGTGTCACATGTGAGACCGTCTGTATCATATTGTTATACAGTAATGAGACAGTTTGTGCACAGGGTGAGAGTGTAATGGTTATTAGTGACTCTAGCCCAGTATCACATGTGAGACCGTCTGTATCATATTGTTATACGGTAATGAGACAGTTTGTGCACAGGGTGAGAGTGTAATCGTTATTAGTGACTCTAGCCCAATGTCACATGTGAGACCGTCTGTATTATATTGTTATACAGTAATGAGACAGTTTGTGCACAGGGTGAGAGTGTAATGGTTATTAGTGACTCTAGCCCAATGTCACATGTGAGACCGTCTGTATCATATTGTTATACAGTAATGAGACAGTTTGTGCACAGGGTGAGAGTGTAATGGTTATTAGTGACTCTAGCCCAATGTCACATGTGAGACCGTCTGTATCGTATTGTTATACACTAATGAGACAGTCTGTGCACAGGGCGAGAGTGTAATGGTTATTAGTGACTTTAGCCCAGTGTCACATGTGAGACCGTCTGTATCATATTGTTATACAGTAATGAGACAGATTGTGCACAGGGTGAGAGTGTAATGGTTATTAGTGACTCTAGCCCATTGTCACATGTGAGACCGTCTGTATCATATTGTTATACAGTAATGAGACAGTTAGTGCACAGGGTGAGACTGTAATGGTTATTAGTGACTCTAGACCAGTGTCACATGTGAGAACGTCTGTATCATATTGATATACAGTAATGAGACAGTTTGTGCACAGGGTGAGAGTGTAATGGTTATTAGTGACTCTAGCCCATTGTCACATGTGAGACCGTCTGAATCATATTGTTATACAGTAATGAGACAGTTTGTGCACAGGGTGAGAGTGTAATGTTTATTAGTGACTCTTGCCCAGTATCACATATGAGACCGTCTGTATCATATTGTTATACAGTAGTGAGACACTTTGTGCACAGGGTGAGACTGTAATGGTTATTAGTGACTCTAGCCCAGTGTAACATGTGAGACCGTCTGTATCATATTGTTATACAGTAATGAGACAGTTTGTGCACAGGGTGAGAGTGTAATGGTTATTAGTGACTCTAGCCCAGTGTCACATGTGAGACCGTCTGTATCATATTGTTATACGGTAATGAGACAGTTTGTGCACAGGGTGAGAGTGTAATCGTTATTAGTGACTCTAGCCCAATGTCACATGTGAGACCGTCTGTATTATATTGTTATACAGTAATGAGACAGTTTGTGCACAGGGTGAGAGTGTAATGGTTATTAGTGACTCTAGCCCAATGTCACATGTGAGACCGTCTGTATCATATTGTTATACAGTAATGAGACAGTTTGTGCACAGGGTGAGAGTGTAATGGTTATTAGTGACTCTAGCCCAATGTCACATGTGAGACCGTCTGTATCGTATTGTTATACACTAATGAGACAGTCTGTGCACAGGGCGAGAGTGTAATGGTTATTAGTGACTTTAGCCCAGTGTCACATGTGAGACCGTCTGTATCATATTGTTATACAGTAATGAGACAGTTTGTGCACAGGGTGAGAGTGTAATGGTTATTAGTGACTCTAGCCCAGTGTCACATGTGAGACCGTCTGTATCATATTGTTATACAGTAATGAGACAGTTTGTGCACAGGATGAGACTGTAATGGTTTTTAGTGACTCTAGCCCAGTGTCACATGTGAGACCGTCGCTATCATATTGTTATACACTAATGAGACAGTTTGTGCACAGGGTGAGACTGTAATGGTTTTTAGTGGCTCTAGCCCAGTATCACATGTGAGACCGTCTGTATCATATTGTTATACAGTAATGAGACACTTTGTGCACAGGGTGAGAGTGTAATGGTTATTAGTGACTCTAGCCCAATGTCACATGTGAGACCGTCTGTATCGTATTGTTATACACTAATGAGACAGTCTGTGCACAGGGCGAGAGTGTAATGGTTATTAGTGACTTTAGCCCAGTGTCACATGTGAGACCGTCTGTATCATATTGTTATACAGTAATGAGACAGTTTGTGCACAGGGTGAGAGTGTAATGGTTATTAGTGACTCTAGCCCAGTGTCACATGTGAGACCGTCTGTATCATATTGTTATACAGTAATGAGACAGTTTGTGCACAGGATGAGACTGTAATGGTTTTTAGTGACTCTAGCCCAGTGTCACATGTGAGACCGTCGCTATCATATTGTTATACACTAATGAGACAGTTTGTGCACAGGGTGAGACTGTAATGGTTTTTAGTGGCTCTAGCCCAGTATCACATGTGAGACCGTCTGTATCATATTGTTATACAGTAATGAGACAGTTTGTGCATATGGTGAGAGTGTAATGGTTATTAGTGATTCTAGCCCATTGTCACATATGAGACCGTCTGTATCATATTGTTATACAGTAATGAGACAGTTTGTGCACAGGGTGAGAGTGTAATGGTTATTAGTGACTCTAGCCCAGTGTCACATGTGAGAACGTCTGTATCATATTGTTATACAGTAATGAGACAGTTTGTGCACAGGGTGAGAGTGTAATGGTTATTAGTGACTCTAGCCCATTGTCACATGTGAGACCATCTGTATCATATTGTTATACAGTAATGAGACAGTTTGTGCACAGGGTGAGACTGTAATGGTTATTAGTGACTCTAGCCCAGTGTCACATGTGAGACCGTTTGTATCATATTGTTATACAGTAATGAGACAATTTGTGCACAGGGTGAGACTGTAATGGTTATTAGTGACTCTAGCCCAGTGTCACCTGTGAGACCGTCTGTATCATATTGTTATACAGTAATGAGACAGTTTGTGCACAGGGTGAGAGTGTAATGGTTATTAGTGAATCTAGCCCAGTGTCACATGTGAGACCGTCTGTATCATATTGTTATACAGTAATGAGACACTTTGTGCACAGGGTGAGAGTGTAATGGTTATTAGTGACTCTAGCCCAATGTCTCATGTGAGACCGTCTGTATCATATTGTTATACAGTAATGAGACAGTTTGTGCATATGGTGAGAGTGTAATGGTTATTAGTGATTCTAGCCCATTGTCACATATGAGACCGTCTGTATCATATTGTTATACAGTAATGAGACAGTTTGTGCACAGGGTGAGAGTGTAATGGTTATTAGTGACTCTAGCCCAGTGTCACATGTGAGACCGTCTGTATCATATTGTTATACAGTAATGAGACAGTTTGTGCACAGGGTGAGAGTGTAATGGTTATTAGTGACTCTAGCCCATTGTCACATGTGAGACCGTCTGTATCATATTGTTATACAGTAATGAGACAGTTAGTGCACAGGGTGAGACTGTAATGGTTATTAGTGACTCTAGACCAGTGTCACATGTGAGACCGTTTGTATCATATTGTTATACAGTAATGAGACAGTTTGTGCACAGGGTGAGACTGTAATGGTTATTAGTGACTCTAGCCCAGTGTCACCTGTGAGACCGTCTGTATCATATTGTTATACAGTAATGAGACAGTTTGTGCACAGGGTGAGAGTGTAATGGTTATTAGTGAATCTAGCCCAGTGTCACATGTGAGACCGTCTGTATCATATTGTTATACAGTAATGAGACACTTTGTGCACAGGGTGAGACTGTAATGGTTATTACTGACTATAGCCCAGTGTCACATGTGAGACCGTCTGTATCATATTGTTATACAGCAATGAGACAGTTTGTGCACAGGGTGAGATTGTAATGGTTATTAGTGACTCTTGTCCAGTGTCACATGTGAGACCGTCTGTATCATATTGTTATACAGTAATGAGACAGTTTGTGCACAGGGTGAGACTGTAATGGTTATTAGTGACTCTAGCCCAATGTCTCATGTGAGACCATCTGTATCATATTGTTATACAGTAATGAGACAGTTTGTGCATATGGTGAGAGTGTAATGGTTATTAGTGATTCTAGCCCATTGTCACATATGAGACCGTCTGTATCATATTGTTATACAGTAATGAGACAGTTTGTGCACAGGGTGAGAGTGTAATGGTTATTAGTGACTGTAGCCCAGTGTCACATGTGAGAACGTCTGTATCATATTGTTATACAGTAATGAGACAGTTAGTGCACAGGGTGAGACTGTAATGGTTATTAGTGACTCTAGACCAGTGTCACATGTGAGAACGTCTGTATCATATTGCTATACAGTAATGAGACAGTTTGTGCACAGGGTGAGAGTGTAATGGTTATTAGTGACTCTAGCCCATTGTCACATGTGAGACCGTCTGTATCATATTGTTATACAGTAATGAGACAGTTAGTGCACAGGGTGAGACTGTAATGGTTATTAGTGACTCTAGACCAGTGTCACATGTGAGAACGTCTGTATCATATTGATATACAGTAATGAGACAGTTTGTGCACAGGGTGAGAGTGTAATGGTTATTAGTGACTCTAGCCCATTGTCACATGTGAGACCGTCTGTATCATATTGTTATACAGTAATGAGACAGTTTGTGCACAGGGTGAGAGTGTAATGTTTATTAGTGACTCTAGCCCAGTATCACATATGAGACCGTCTGTATCATATTGTTATACAGTAGTGAGACACTTTGTGCACAGGGTGAGACTGTAATGGTTATTAGTGACTCTAGCCCAGTGTCACATGTGAGACCGTCTGTATCATATTGTTATACAGTAATGAGACAGTTTGTGCACAGGGTGAGAGTGTAATGGTTATTAGTGACTCTAGCCCAGTATCACATGTGAGACCGTCTGTATCATATTGTTATACGGTAATGAGACAGTTTGTGCACAGGGTGAGAGTGTAATCGTTATTAGTGACTCTAGCCCAATGTCACATGTGAGACCGTCTGTATTATATTGTTATACAGTAATGAGACAGTTTGTGCACAGGGTGAGAGTGTAATGGTTATTAGTGACTCTAGCCCAATGTCACATGTGAGACCGTCTGTATCATATTGTTATACAGTAATGAGACAGTTTGTGCACAGGGTGAGAGTGTAATGGTTATTAGTGACTCTAGCCCAATGTCACATGTGAGACCGTCTGTATCGTATTGTTATACACTAATGAGACAGTCTGTGCACAGGGCGAGAGTGTAATGGTTATTAGTGACTTTAGCCCAGTGTCACATGTGAGACCGTCGCTATCATATTGTTATACACTAATGAGACAGTTTGTGCACAGGGTGAGACTGTAATGGTTTTTAGTGGCTCTAGCCCAGTATCACATGTGAGACCGTCTGTATCATATTGTTATACAGTAATGAGACAGTTTGTGCATATGGTGAGAGTGTAATGGTTATTAGTGATTCTAGCCCATTGTCACATATGAGACCGTCTGTATCATATTGTTATACAGTAATGAGACAGTTTGTGCACAGGGAGAGAGTGTAATGGTTATTAGTGACTCTAGCCCAGTGTCACATGTGAGAACGTCTGTATCATATTGTTATACAGTAATGAGACAGTTTGTGCACAGGGTGAGAGTGTAATGGTTATTAGTGACTCTAGCCCATTGTCACATGTGAGACCATCTGTATCATATTGTTATACAGTAATGAGACAGTTAGTGCACAGGGTGAGACTGTAATGGTTATTAGTGACTCTAGACCAGTGTCACATGTGAGACCGTTTGTATCATATTGTTATACAGTAATGAGACAGTTTGTGCATATGGTGAGAGTGTAATGGTTATTAGTGATTCTAGCCCATTGTCACATATGAGACCGTCTGTATCATATTGTTATACAGTAATGAGACAGTTTGTGCACAGGGAGAGAGTGTAATGGTTATTAGTGACTCTAGCCCAGTGTCACATGTGAGAACGTCTGTATCATATTGTTATACAGTAATGAGACAGTTTGTGCACAGGGTGAGAGTGTAATGGTTATTAGTGACTCTAGCCCATTGTCACATGTGAGACCATCTGTATCATATTGTTATACAGTAATGAGACAGTTAGTGCACAGGGTGAGACTGTAATGGTTATTAGTGACTCTAGACCAGTGTCACATGTGAGACCGTCTGTATCATATTGTTATACAGTAATGAGACAGTTTGTGCACAGGGTGAGACTGTAATGGTTATTAGTGACTCTAGCCCAGTGTCACCTGTGAGACCGTCTGTATCATATTGTTATACAGTAATGAGACAGTTTGTGCACAGGGTGAGAGTGTAATGGTTATTAGTGAATCTAGCCCAGTGTCACATGTGAGACCGTCTGTATCATATTGTTATACAGTAATGAGACACTTTGTGCACAGGGTGAGAGTGTAATGGTTATTAGTGACTCTAGCCCAATGTCTCATGTGAGACCGTCTGTATCATATTGTTATACAGTAATGAGACAGTTTGTGCATATGGTGAGAGTGTAATGGTTATTAGTGATTCTAGCCCATTGTCACATATGAGACCGTCTGTATCATATTGTTATACAGTAATGAGACAGTTTGTGCACAGGGAGAGAGTGTAATGGTTATTAGTGACTCTAGCCCAGTGTCACATGTGAGAACGTCTGTATCATATTGTTATACAGTAATGAGACAGTTTGTGCACAGGGTGAGAGTGTAATGGTTATTAGTGACTCTAGCCCATTGTCACATGTGAGACCGTCTGTATCATATTGTTATACAGTAATGAGACAGTTAGTGCACAGGGTGAGACTGTAATGGTTATTAGTGACTCTAGACCAGTGTCACATGTGAGACCGTTTGTATCATATTGTTATACAGTAATGAGACAATTTGTGCACAGGGTGAGACTGTAATGGTTATTAGTGACTCTAGCCCAGTGTCACCTGTGAGACCGTCTGTATCATATTGTTATACAGTAATGAGACAGTTTGTGCACAGGGTGAGAGTGTAATGGTTATTAGTGAATCTAGCCCAGTGTCACATGTGAGACCGTCTGTATCATATTGTTATACAGTAATGAGACACTTTGTGCACAGGGTGAGACTGTAATGGTTATTACTGACTATAGCCCAGTGTCACATGTGAGACCGTCTGTATCATATTGTTATACAGCAATGAGACAGTTTGTGCACAGGGTGAGACTGTAATGGTTATTAGTGACTCTTGTCCAGTGTCACATGTGAGACCGTCTGTATCATATTGTTATACAGTAATGAGACAGTTTGTGCACAGGGTGAGACTGTAATGGTTATTAGTGACTCTAGCCCAATGTCTCATGTGAGACCATCTGTATCATATTGTTATACAGTAATGAGACAGTTTGTGCATATGGTGAGAGTGTAATGGTTATTAGTGATTCTAGCCCATTGTCACATATGAGACCGTCTGTATCATATTGTTATACAGTAATGAGACAGTTTGTGCACAGGGTGAGAGTGTAATGGTTATTAGTGACTGTAGCCCAGTGTCACATGTGAGAACGTCTGTATCATATTGTTATACAGCAATGAGACAGTTTGTGCACAGGGTGAGACTGTAATGGTTATTAGTGACTCTAGACCAGTGTCACATGTGAGAACGTCTGTATCATATTGCTATACAGTAATGAGACAGTTTGTGCACAGGGTGAGAGTGTAATGGTTATTAGTGACTCTAGCCCATTGTCACATGTGAGACCGTCTGTATCATATTGTTATACAGTAATGAGACAGTTAGTGCACAGGGTGAGACTGTAATGGTTATTAGTGACTCTAGACCAGTGTCACATGTGAGAACGTCTGTATCATATTGATATACAGTAATGAGACAGTTTGTGCACAGGGTGAGAGTGTAATGGTTATTAGTGACTCTAGCCCATTGTCACATGTGAGACCGTCTGTATCATATTGTTATACAGTAATGAGACAGTTTGTGCACAGGGTGAGAGTGTAATGTTTATTAGTGACTCTAGCCCAGTATCACATATGAGACCGTCTGTATCATATTGTTATACAGTAGTGAGACACTTTGTGCACAGGGTGAGACTGTAATGGTTATTAGTGACTCTAGCCCAGTGTCACATGTGAGACCGTCTGTATCATATTGTTATACAGTAATGAGACAGTTTGTGCACAGGGTGAGAGTGTAATGGTTATTAGTGACTCTAGCCCAGTATCACATGTGAGACCGTCTGTATCATATTGTTATACGGTAATGAGACAGTTTGTGCACAGGGTGAGAGTGTAATCGTTATTAGTGACTCTAGCCCAATGTCACATGTGAGACCGTCTGTATTATATTGTTATACAGTAATGAGACAGTTTGTGCACAGGGTGAGAGTGTAATGGTTATTAGTGACTCTAGCCCAATGTCACATGTGAGACCGTCTGTATCATATTGTTATACAGTAATGAGACAGTTTGTGCACAGGGTGAGAGTGTAATGGTTATTAGTGACTCTAGCCCAATGTCACATGTGAGACCGTCTGTATCGTATTGTTATACACTAATGAGACAGTCTGTGCACAGGGCGAGAGTGTAATGGTTATTAGTGACTTTAGCCCAGTGTCACATGTGAGACCGTCTGTATCATATTGTTATACAGTAATGAGACAGTTTGTGCACAGGGTGAGAGTGTAATGGTTATTAGTGACTCTAGCCCAGTGACACATGTGAGACCGTCTGTATCATATTGTTATACAGTAATGAGACAGTTTGTGCACAGGATGAGACTGTAATGGTTTTTAGTGACTCTAGCCCAGTGTCACATGTGAGACCGTCTGTATCATATTGTTATACACTAATGAGACAGTTTGTGCACAGGGTGAGACTGTAATGGTTTTTAGTGACTCTAGCCCAGTATCACATGTGAGACCGTCTGTATCATATTGTTATACAGTAATGAGACACTTTGTGCACAGGGTGAGAGTGTAATGGTTATTAGTGACTCTAGCCCAATGTCTCATGTGAGACCGTCTGTATCATATTGTTATACAGTAATGAGACAGTTTGTGCATATGGTGAGAGTGTAATGGTTATTAGTGATTCTAGCCCATTGTCACATATGAGACCGTCTGTATCATATTGTTATACAGTAATGAGACAGTTTGTGCACAGGGAGAGAGTGTAATGGTTATTAGTGACTCTAGCCCAGTGTCACATGTGAGAACGTCTGTATCATATTGTTATACAGTAATGAGACAGTTTGTGCACAGGGTGAGAGTGTAATAGTTATTAGTGACTCTAGCCCATTGTCACATGTGAGACCATCTGTATCATATTGTTATACAGTAATGAGACAGTTAGTGCACAGGGTGAGACTGTAATGGTTATTAGTGACTCTAGACCAGTGTCACATGTGAGACCGTTTGTATCATATTGTTATACAGTAATGAGACAATTTGTGCACAGGGTGAGACTGTAATGGTTATTAGTGACTCTAGCCCAGTGTCACCTGTGAGACCGTCTGTATCATATTGTTATACAGTAATGAGACAGTTTGTGCACAGGGTGAGAGTGTAATGGTTATTAGTGAATCTAGCCCAGTGTCACATGTGAGACCGTCTGTATCATATTGTTATACAGTAATGAGACACTTTGTGCACAGGGTGAGAGTGTAATGGTTATTAGTGACTCTAGCCCAATGTCTCATGTGAGACCGTCTGTATCATATTGTTATACAGTAATGAGACAGTTTGTGCATATGGTGAGAGTGTAATGGTTATTAGTGATTCTAGCCCATTGTCACATATGAGACCGTCTGTATCATATTGTTATACAGTAATGAGACAGTTTGTGCACAGGGAGAGAGTGTAATGGTTATTAGTGACTCTAGCCCAGTGTCACATGTGAGAACGTCTGTATCATATTGTTATACAGTAATGAGACAGTTTGTGCACAGGGTGAGAGTGTAATGGTTATTAGTGACTCTAGCTAAGTGTCACTTGCGAGACCTTCTGTATCATATTGTTATACAGTAATGAGACAGTTAGTGCACAGGGTGAGACTGTAATGGTTATTAGTGACTCTAGACCAGTGTCACATGTGAGACCGTTTGTATCATATTGTTATACAGTAATGAGACAGTTAGTGCACAGGGTGAGACTGTAATGGTTATTAGTGACTCTAGACCAGTGTCACATGTGAGACCGTCTGTATCATATTGTTATACAGTAATGAGACAATTTGTGCACAGGGTGAGACTGTAATGGTTATTAGTGACTCTAGCCCAGTGTCACCTGTGAGACCGTCTGTATCATATTGTTATACAGTAATGAGACAGTTTGTGCACAGGGTGAGAGTGTAATGGTTATTAGTGAATCTAGCCCAGTGTCACATGTGAGACCGTCTGTATCATATTGTTATACAGTAATGAGACACTTTGTGCACAGGGTGAGACTGTAATGGTTATTACTGACTATAGCCCAGTGTCACATGTGAGACCGTCTGTATCATATTGTTATACAGCAATGAGACAGTTTGTGCACAGGGTGAGACTGTAATGGTTATTAGTGACTCTTGTCCAGTGTCACATGTGAGACCGTCTGTATCATATTGTTATACAGTAATGAGACAGTTTGTGCACAGGGTGAGACTGTAATGGTTATTAGTGACTCTAGCCCAATGTCTCATGTGAGACCATCTGTATCATATTGTTATACAGTAATGAGACAGTTTGTGCATATGGTGAGAGTGTAATGGTTATTAGTGATTCTAGCCCATTGTCACATATGAGACCGTCTGTATCATATTGTTATACAGTAATGAGACAGTTTGTGCACAGGGTGAGAGTGTAATGGTTATTAGTGACTGTAGCCCAGTGTCACATGTGAGAACGTCTGTATCATATTGTTATACAGTAATGAGACAGTTAGTGCACAGGGTGAGACTGTAATGGTTATTAGTGACTCTAGACCAGTGTCACATGTGAGAACGTCTGTATCATATTGCTATACAGTAATGAGACAGTTTGTGCACAGGGTGAGAGTGTAATGGTTATTAGTGACTCTAGCCCATTGTCACATGTGAGACCGTCTGTATCATATTGTTATACAGTAATGAGACAGTTAGTGCACAGGGTGAGACTTTAATGGTTATTAGTGACTCTAGACCAGTGTCACATGTGAGACCGTTTGTATCATATTGTTATACAGTAATGAGACAATTTGTGCACAGGGTGAGACTGTAATGGTTATTAGTGACTCTAGCCCAGTATCACATGTGAGACCGTCTGTATCATATTGTTATACAGTAATGAGACAGTTTGTGCACAGGGTGAGAGTGTAATGGTTATTAGTGACTCTAGCCCAGTGTCACCTGTGAGACCGTTTGTATCATATTGTTATACAGTAATGAGACAGTTTGTGCACAGGGTGAGAGTGTAATGGTTATTAGTGAATCTAGCCCAGTGTCACATGTGAGACCGTCTGTATCATATTGTTATACAGTAATGAGACACTTTGTGCACAGGGTGAGACTGTAATGGTTATTACTGACTATAGCCCAGTGTCACATGTGAGACCGTCTGTATCATATTGCTATACAGCAATGAGACAGTTTGTGCACAGGGTGAGACTGTAATGGTTATTAGTGACTCTTGCCCAGTGTCACCTGTGAGACTGTTTGTATCATATTGTTATACAGTAATGAGACAGTTTGTGCACAGGGTGAGACTGTAATGGTTATTAGTGACTCTAGACCAGTGTCACATGTGAGACCGTCTGTATCATATTGTTATACAGTAATGAGACAGTTTGTGCACAGGGTGAGACTGTAATGGTTATTAGTGACTCTAGCCCAGTGTCACCTGTGAGACCGTCTGTATCATATTGTTATACAGCAATGAGACAGTTTGTGCACAGGGTGAGACTGTAATGATTATTAGTGACTCTTGCCCAGTGTCACATGTGAGACCGTCTGTATCATATTGTTATACAGTAATGAGACAGTTTGTGCACAGGGTGAGACTGTAATGGTTATTAGTGACTCTAGCCCAGTGTCACCTGTGAGACCGTCTGTATCATATTGTTATACAGCAATGAGACAGTTTGTGCACAGGGAGAGAGTGTAATGGTTATTAGTGACTTTAGCCCAGTGTCACATGTGAGACCTTCGGTATCATATTGTTATACAGTAATGAGACAGTTTGTGCACAGGGTGAGACTGTAATGGTTATTAGTGACTCTAGCCCAGTGTCACCTGTGAGACCGTCTGTATCATATTGTTATACAGTAATGAGACAGTTTGTGCACAGGGTGAGAGTGTAATGGTTATTAGTGACTCTAGACTAGTGTCACATGTGAGACCGTCTGTATCATATTGTTATACAGTTATGAGACATTTTGTGCACAGGGTGAGACTGTAATGGTTATTAGTGACTCTTGCCCAGTGTCACCTGTGAGACCTTCTGTATCATATTGTTATACAGTAATGAGACAGTTTGTGCACAGGGTGAGAGTGTAATGGTTATTAGTGACTCTAGCCCAGTGTCACATGTGAGACCGTCTGTATCATATTGTTATACAGTAATGAGACATTTTGTGCACAGGGTGAGAGTGTAATGGTTATTAGTGACTTTAGCCCAGTGTCACATGTGAGACCTTCGGTATCATATTGTTATACAGTAATGAGACACTTTGTGCACAGGGTGAGACTGTAATGGTTATTAGTGACTCTAGCCCAGTGTCACATGTGAGACCGTCTGTATCATATTGTTATACAGTAATGAGACAGTTTGTGCACAGGGTGAGACTGTAATGGTTATTAGTGACTCTAGCCCAGTGTCACATGTGAGACCGTCTGTTTCATATTGTTATACAGTAATGAGACAGTTTGTGCACAGGGTGAGACTTTAATGGTTATTAGTGACTCTAGCCCAGTGTCACATGTGAGACCGTCTGTATCATATTGTTATACAGTAATGAGACAGTTTGTGCACAGGGTGAGACTGTAATGGTTATTAGTGACTCCCCCAGTGTCACATGTGAGACCGTCTGTATCATATTGTTATACAGTAATGAGACAGTTTGTGCACAGGGTGAGAGTGTAATGGTTATTAGTGACTCTAGCCCAGTGTCACATGTGAGACCGTCTGTATCATATTGTTATACAGTAATGAGACAGTTTGTGCACAGGGTGAGAGTGTAATGGTTATTAGTGACTCTAGCCCAGTGTCACATGTGAGACCGTCTGTATCATATTGTTATACAGTAATGAGACAGTTTGTGCACAGGGTGAGACTGTAATGGTTATTAGTGACTCTAGCCCAGTGTCACCTGTGAGACCGTTTGTATCATATTGTTATACAGTAATGAGACAGTTTGTGCACAGGGTGAGAGTGTAATGGTTATTAGTGAATCTAGCCCAGTGTCACATGTTAGACCGTCTGTATCATATTGTTATACAGTAATGAGACACTTTGTGCACAGGGTGAGACTGTAATGGTTATTACTGACTATAGCCCAGTGTCACATGTGAGACCGTCTGTATCATATTGTTATACAGTAATGAGACACTTTGTGCACAGGGTGAGACTGTAATGGTTATTAGTTACTCTAGCCCAGTGTCACATGTGAGACCGTCTGTATCATATTGTTATACAGTAATGAGACAGTTTGTGCACAGGGTGAGACTGTAATGGTTATTAGTGACTCTAGCTAAGTGTCACTTGCGAGACCTTCTGTATCATATTGTTATACAGTAATGAGACAGTTTGTGCACAGGGTGAGAGTGTAATGGTTATTACTGACTATAGCCCAGTGTCACATGTGAGACCGTCTGTATCATATTGTTATACAGCAATGAGACAGTTTGTGCACAGGGTGAGAGTGTAATGGTTATTAGTGACTCTAGCCCAGTGTCACATGTGAGACCGTCTGTTTCATATTGTTATACAGTAATGAGACAGTTTGTGCACAGGGTGAGAGTGTAATGGTTATTAGTGACTCTAGCCCAGTGTCACATGTGAGACCGTCTGTTTCATATTGTTATACAGTAGTGAGACAGTTTGTGAGTTTCCTGCTGCCTGAGCAGACCTCCTTCCTGTTCCTTTCAGCCATCTCTGTCTTCCCCTTTTGAGAGTTAGTGTTGAGGGGCTATATCTTGGGGTGTGAGCACGCTGGTTTGTGCAGGGTTAAAAATTGTATTTCTGCTGATAATAGCATAGGTCCCGGAGTATCACATTAGATGTGGTTCTAGAAAGCGAAAGTGCTGCTGATCAGGTCATTATAGTTTGAGTGTTTATAACTAGAGATCGGGTTGTTTATGTAAATACTGTACCATTGTCTCTCTCCTCATACCCCTCACTGTCCCCCTAACAGTCATATCCCCTCTCACTGTCCCTCTGGCAGTCAGATCCCCCCTCACTGTCCCCCTAACAGTCAAATCCCCCCTCACTGTCCCCCTAACAGTCAGATCCCCCCCCCCCTCACTCTCCCCCTAAATAAGGTGACCAGATTTTTAAAATGAAATCCAGGGACGTTTTTTTTTAAACCCCTTACAGTAAATTATATTTTGCCCCTACAATCATCACTTGCAAAACTTAACCGGCCAGGTCAAATCCCATTTATGTGTTTAATCCCTGCTTTGTTCCCCTCAAGAAAAAAAAAAAAGCCTAGTAAAGTTTAGAAAGCCGACTTCCGGTGGACGGGGCGTCTGGGAAGCAGCAGCGGTACAGAGCCCCGCAACCTCTGCACAAGAACACGGACTTTTGCTGCTGCTTCGCCTCCCCCGTGACTCCTCTTCTTGCCAGGCTTGGGGATATTAGTGCCTCCGGCTACAACTGGCTGAATCTCCGCCACGCAGGACCTGACACTGCTGCTCCGGATCACTCCAGGGCCTCTGGCTCTCGACAGAGGAGGTGGACAAGGCGTCTGACTATAAGTGGGACTCCTGCTACCTGCCTGGGGGACAACCGTAACCTAACTGTGAGTAAAAAACAATCCCTAAGGGTTCTGCAGAGTTGCTCACTATACACACAGCACAGAGCTCTGCCTTACATCAATTGAGCAAAGGGATCAAAAGAACACTTTGGATTAGACATTATAAATCAGTGGCTGGTTTTGCTATCCAGTTTTGAGACAAGCATAGTAGCCTTTCTGGACTTTTTGTTTGGGAACAAGCATCAGTGCCTATATTGACAAATCAAATTAGATTTAATATTTTTACACTCTCTTCATTGTTTTGTTTTTTTGGAAGTTTGCAGTGTACACGCGTGGCTGATTGCTCACTTGCTATAACTTCCTGCAATCTCAATAAGTGAATTACGCCACCTTGTGGCTTAGATTCAACGTCACACTTGCCTGTATCAGATACATCTCAATCCTAATTCAAGATTGCTCTGGAGCCAGTTTGGTGGGTGTCCTGTGCGCCATTCCTTGGGAAACTATATTGCACTATATTCTATGAAAGTTGACGAATATTTCCACAGATTATCCCAGTCTGGGTCTGACAACATGAGCTGCAGATCAAAGACACAGGAAAGGAGGCTGAAACAGACCTCAGAAAGCCTTACACATAGTTCACAGCAGGAGGGTGAGGGGACCTCCACGAAAGATCACAATACCTTATTGCAAGAACTCAAAGCTTTCTTTCTTCCTAAAATGAATAATCTGCAAGCAGGGCTGGATACGCTGACCAGCGAAGTTCGGCTGTTTTCCACTCGCCTTACAGCTGCAGAGCAGAGAATCTCTGGATTTGAGGATAGGCAACAAGAATCGGAAGTGTCTATAGAATTTATTAAAGCAAAACCAGTATCTTCAAGATAAGGTAGAGGACCTGGAAAATCGCAGTAGGCGAAATAACCTACACATCATAGGCGTGCCCAGTGGCGTCACTAGGGGGGTGCGGGCCACACCTGGGTGACACCCTCCAGGGGGTGACACCAAAAAATTTTTTTATTGAAATTCAAAGAAATACAATGTTGAGATGCATAGATTTTTTTTATTAGAGGGGCTCTCATTTGTGAACATTGGTGGGACTGGGGAAGTTGTAGACACACATTTTTTTTGCCCCTTGAGCCAGTGCTGCAATTTCAACAAATAGTTTTCCCGGCTGCTTTTGTTTGTTTGTACTTTGCTTCTCCCCTGCCCAATTTCTCTATGAATGTTGTGGGCATGCTGTGGGGCTTGCAAAGTTGCGCTGCTAGCCTAAACCTGCCTGCCTATCTGTGCTCACTGCTCAGTGACATGTGGAGCAGTGGAGTCACTCACTGCTGTGCTGTCTCTCTAAACGGGAACTGGGAAATCATGAGGGGATGCCTGGCACCTGACCGCATGACTGTTTGACACTGTCTCTAAAGTGAAGGAGCCATGTATGATGCCCACCAGACCTTTACGGTTACGGTACACTAAGTGCACACTGAACAGGTAGGAGGGCGGGCGGGGGTCTGGGGGTGGGCAGAGTGCAGAGGTGATTGGCCATAAGAAGCGGTAGGCACGCGGCCCGGGGCTGTGCACTGACAGACTTGGAACAGAGTCAGAGAGCAGAATTTTCATAGTTTGCGCGCCTAAACCTTTTCTTCAGTGATTTATTTTAGAGTGCTCTGTTTATCTTTCATTTGATGCTCTGCTGAGCCAGGGAGCAGCTCTAGGCATGAGCTTTATAATTAATGCAGTGCAGTTTACATATTTTGTATGTGTGTGTCTGAGTTTTGTGTGTTTGTGTGTCTCAGTGTTTTTGTGTGTGTGTGTGTTTTTGTGTGTGTGTGTGTGCATCTGAGTATGTTTTTAAGTGTGTCTGAGTGTTTGTATGTGTGTGTGCCTGTGTTTTTGTGTGTGTCTGCTTTCTGGGTGGGTGACACCATAACCAACCCTAGTGACGCCACTGGGCGTGCCAGAAACCGTCAAAGATAAAGACCTGCTGGACTTTGCAGCCTCTACCCTCCCCTCACTCCTTGGGATGTCTCAAGATTACCAGCCCCTCGACATTAAAAGAGCGCACCACATTGGCCCAGATAGGCACTTAGGTAACTCCAAAGAGAAGCCTCGCCAAGTGATCTTTAAATGTTTGAACTATCAAAACAAGGTGGCCATCTTGAGGGCCTATCAAGCTGCTAAAGAAATCAAATACCAAGACCACCGCCTCCTGCTCATCCAGGACATTTCTGTAGAGGTGACCAGGCGACTCAAGGACTTTGCACCACTCTGCTCTCTCTTCCATGAAAAGGGTTGTCAGTTCACCCTCCTTTATCCAGCCAAGCTCAAGCTGCAGACCTCTTCTGGTCCCAAGATTTTCCACTCTCCTGCAGTGGTGCAGGCCTACCTTTCATATGAACGGAGACAGGACAATGTCTGATGTGTTCACTGTTGGGTGTTTGTATATCTAATTCTAGCCTATGTTTTGTTGCAAGATGTATGCTGTTTTTCTTTTTCAGGTATTCCTGTTCTCAACACTCCTCCTTCTTATCGACAAGGGCGGTGGAACCCACAACCTAATGCCCCATATTGAAAAGGGTTCTTTGCCCCAAGGCTACCTCAATATATTTGTTAAATATGAGTCGCCCGTTGCGCTCTTTCTTGATAGTTCTACTTGAAGCTATGTCTCTCCCTAGCTGTTTGAGCTGTATAATCCCCTTTTACCTGAACGGGATCTCTCCCTCCTGGCTGTTCATAAAGTGGTTCACTGTGCCCTGTCTCTGTTTCCCCACAGGTTGCTTACTAGAGGCTTTAGCTCTCTGGAGCTTTTGCCCCCCTACGAGTCTGTCTCCCAACTGCCCTATAGCATCTTCTGGAGATATTACAGATATTGACTTAGCTTGGCTAGGAACCTATGGCCCCTCGCTGTTCAGGTATCCCACCCCATCATGACCTATGGGGAGTGCCATTGCCCCCCACCTAGAATATCACTCTCACGTACTGATTGGTTTCCTCTCCCTCTAGCCCTCTACATGCCTATAGGCCGCCCTATCTACCCTACGTCTTCAAAGGGACTGGAATTTGTCTCCCTCTTGTCTTATGTTCTTAACATTGCGAAAATGTCTTGCCATTTTGAAATCGTTGTATTGTGGAAATCAATGCCTTGTTTGCACTATATTGACCTCTGTTTCTTTTCTAGCTATTACCAAATGAAACCTCGGGGGCCTCTGCAGACCATCCCTTTTTCCGCGGTATGACGACCCTCCTCTTTACCAGTGTCTCACAGTGAGTTTTACTTTGTGTCTGATATGTCCTGGGGGTCTCCCCTCACATTAGAGGTTAAACACATATTATATACCCTGAACCTGAAGATTATAGGACAAAAACTCTTAGCACGCCCAAAACACCTCCACATAGTACGTCCCCGCACAACACTTTTGTTTTCCCCTCATGGCCTTACCTATTAAAATAATATCTTGGAATATAGGTGATATCACTTTACCTGCAAAGAGAAGTATAATTCTACAACACTTAAACATTTACATGCCGACTTAGCGCTGCTTCAAGAGACCAAATTGACGGCAGAAGAGCATGAGAAATTAAAGATATGTTGGGTGGGTCAGATCCTTTATTCCCCATCTGAGGGTAGGAAGAGGGGGTGGCCATTTTGGCAAGGAAAGGCCTTTTGATTTAATTTTTGCAGATTGAGATAGACCAGAGAGGCAGATACATCATAGCCCTTTTACATACCAATACGCTTACTTACACTCTTTGTAACGTTTACGGCCCGAATGATCCCAACTCCAGTTTTTGGTCGACCTTGTTAGCAAAGCTGTCAGCCTACAACGCACCGATAATTATGGGGGGGACTTCCACTTAGCTCAGGCTCTTCCCCTGGACAGGTTCAGGAATGCTACAGTAGCGAACACCTCACAAAAATACATCTCTACACATAAAAGAGAAGAGAACTTAATCAGCTCCTTTAAAGAGACATTAAACTTGACGGATGTCTGGAGAGCTCAGAACCCAGATGGGAGGGATTTTACATGCTTATCCAAAATGCACCACACTATGTCACAAATTGATTATTTCCTGACTTCTCCTGTTATAACACCTCAGGTACACTCCACTGGAATAGGACAGATCACAGTCTTGGACCATGCCCCGATCACTCTATTGCTACGACCCACACCTGTGAGGTTTCCCAAAAAGTCATGGAGATTTCCCTCCTATCTCTACAGCAATGTAAACTTCAACCAACACCTAAAATCCTCCTGGTCACATTATGTCTCTGACAATGACCTACATAGAGTTACCCCTGATCTGTTCTGACATGCCCCTAAGGCGGTAATGAGGGACCATATAACAGCCTTCACGGCCCAATACAATAAAAATAATAGGAAGATAGATAATGACTTTATTTTACAACTGACCGCCGCGTACAATGATTACCTCTCGAACCACACCCCCATATCCAAGAAAAAGTTTTACGAGCTTAAACAGGCCAGGGACACTTTTCTAGCTCAACAGGATATCAAATTCAATATACACAGGCAAGGTAGATACTTTCGACATGGCAGCAAATCTGGCAAATTACTAGCCAAATTAGTTAACTCATACAGGACCAAATCCTATATAGAGGCTATCCACTCTCACTCCAAATTAACCTCAGACACTAAAGAAATCATGTCAGAATTTGTGCAGTATTACGCAACTCTATACACTATTCAGAAGATTGATAGAGAAGCAAAGCAAAGGTTTTGGGTCTCAGTGCGACTTCCTACCATTTCTGAGGAGCACAAAACACTGTTAAATGCCCCTATACACACACAGGAGGTTATTAGAGCCATACAGAATAGCAAATTGGGAAAGCTCCAGGCCCGGATGGGCTACCTTCCAGATATTTGAAACGTTTAAGAGAAGAACTCGCCCTTACTCTGTCCTCCCTATATTCGGATACCTAGAGGGTACAGAGCGGATGGATGGTTGCTTCTCGGAGGCGAACATCTGTCTGATACCTAAAACGGATAGGGACCCTACCCAGACATCGTCGTACCTACCAATCTCCCTACTCAACGGGGATTACAAGCTACTAACTAAGATTCTGGCTGATAAGTTGGCAGGGATCTTGCCTTCTGTTGTCCACACGGACCAAACTGGCTTTGTAAAGGGTAGATCCTCAATGGTTAATATTAGGAAAACACTAGCAATCACATCACACTATTTGTATAATGCCCGCTCACAGGCCCCCTCCATGTTACAAGATGCATGTCTTTTGGTGCTTGATGCAGAAAAGGTATTCGACCGGATAGAGTGGGACCACCTGCACACTTCATTAGAACAATTTGGAATCGCTGGAAGTTTCGCTGACTTCCTTCGGAAATTATACCTCACCCCCACAGCCTCCCTTTTGGTTAATGGAGGGTTTTCCACCTCATTTACACTGCAGAGGGGTACCAGGCAAGTCTGCTCCCTCTCCCCCTTGCTATTTGACCTGGCTATAGAGCCCTTGGCCTCATACATTAGGCAGCAGTGCAAAGGCCTTGACGTCCTTGGGCACAGATATCATCTGTCATTGTATGCAGACGATTTGTTACTATTTGTTACTATTTGTTACTGTTTTTGTTACTATCTAAAATTACGCTGGACTGGCTTGTGGGGAATGAACATTTTACCATCCCTGAATTAGAGGCTAGCATTATTAAGCCAATAAGCGTGGTGTTTTTGCCCCACGCTGTTTTAAACTCCCTCCCAGTTTATCCGAGCTCACATACTATTCAGAGATCCCTTGAGGGCATGGTCCAAGACGTGTAAACTGTGGGGGATACAAAACTCAGTTAGTAAATATTTACAGATTCAAGGTAACTTACATTTCCTTCCGGGATACACGACAGAGGTGTTTGTGGCATTGCATTGACAGCGCATCACTAGGCTCCACCAGCTCTTTAATCCATTAACCTTAGAAATTATATCCTTTCATGAATTGCAAAATTTGTATGGCCTTCCTAATGCACATAGGTTTGCATATTTTCAATGTAGACACTACCTATATAAGTTGATTTCGGACAAGTTGCTAATTAGTGAACCCTCTAACATTGATAAATTATGTAATCTAGCTAAGCAAAGTTCATACAAGATCTCTTATACTTATGATCTGTTCCTGAGACATTCTGAGGAATCTACAATGCAGGGGATTTTAATCAAATGGTCGGACCATAGAGACATATTGATAGATTCTGACCTCCTCAAGGCCAGTCTTATAACAGTACACACATGAAATTTGTCCATCAATTCTACATTACTTCTAGCCTGTCAGATCCCCACTCACTCTCTCTCTGCCAGTCAGATCCCCCTCACTCTCTCTCTGCCAGTCATATCCCACCTCACTCTCTCTCTGCCAGTCATATCACTCTCCCTCGACCAGTCATATCCCCCTCTCTTGATATATAGCAACCCCTGATGCCCGTCAGCACCAGTATTTAGGGTCCCACCTTGTGGCAGACTCCGGCTATCCAGACTAGGTAGCTCTGCCAGAGGATCCTTCCTCTGCCTGGAACAGGCTGCTATGTAGTCCAGGAAAGTGATTTTAGCTAGAGCCCACCCAAATAACTAGACATACTAGCATTCAGGTAAAACAGGAACTGATTTTATTGGAAAACACAGACTCGTTTATACACAAAATTAATCTTGATTAGACACTGGACAATCCCACAATGTTCCTGCCATTCCCGCCCCTCCAGACAGACTGGCGCCTCCATAGCAGCCATAGTCCAACAGACTCCCAAGACCCAGATGTGATTGTTTCGGGGTAATCCCTGGGGCACTTCCTGGATGTCATTTGAAAGCTCTTGGTCTCCAGATGCCACAGTCCAAAAAGCGGCATGATTTGTTACTGGGGACCGGAGATGAGGGTAGGGGTGTCCAAAAACCCTGGTTCCCAAAGGAGCTCCACTCTGGTAATCCCCCAAGAGTGGAGCTCTGGGGCAAATGGCCGCTGGAGTGACCAGGTTTAAAGTTAGCGGGTGTCCTGCTGTTCTGTGGCCGACCGGGAGTTCCAGGAGCCCGGCCAGCCTGAGACGGGTTAGGCGGGTGTCAGTTGTAAGGTGGCCGACTGGGAGTTCCAGGAGCCCGGCCAGCTTAGGAGGGTTTTACCCAGTCATAGATCAGCTCTTCCATGACCAAGTGTACACAGCAAAACAACACATAGCATCTGGGAGATCCCATAAGCCATGAAATGGCCAAATCTAATGTTACAGGGAGTAAGCCATGTAGTAGGGGGGTGGGGGGTAGCCTTAGCTGTCTGGTATCCATGACACACCTCATCCCGAAACAGTCTCATTACTGCAAATTTGCTTCTCCTGCCACTCTCCCTTTAGCTCATACTAGCTGCTGGTGACATCTCCCCTATCTCTTTCACCCCTGTTACTGAGGAAGAAGTTTTTGCCCTTATATTGTCTTCTCACCTCACAGCTACTCCCTCTCATCTACCCTTACCCCTATACTCATATTTGCAACCTCTCCCTCTGCACTGGTATATTTCCTTCATCTCTAAAACATGCACTGGTCACACCTATCCTCAAAAAAATCTCTCTCGATCCAACCTCCCCATCCAATTTCCACCCTATTTCCCTATTCACTCTGGCCTAGATTTAGAGTTGGGCGGTAGCCGTGAAAACCAGCGTTAGAGGCTCCTAACGCTGGTTTTTACCGCCCTCTGGTATTTGGAGTCAGTCATTAAAGGGTCTAACGCTCACTTTTCAGCCGCGACTTTTCCATACCGCAGATCCCCTTACGTCAATTGCGTATCCTATCTTTTCAATGGGATCTTTCTAACGCCGGTATTTAGAGTCGTGTCTGAAGTGAGCGTTAGAAATCTAACGACAAAACTCCAGCCGCAGAAAAAAGTCAGTAGTTAAGAGCTTTCTGGGCTAACGCCGGTTTATAAAGCTCTTAACTACTGTGCTCTAAAGTACACTAACACCCATAAACTACCTATGTACCCCTAAACCGAGGTCCCCCCACATCGCCGCCACTCAATTAAATTTTTTTAACCCCTAATCTGCCGACCGCCACCTACGTTATACTTATGTACCCCTAATCTGCTGCCCCTAACACCGCCGACCCCTATATTATATTTATTAACCCCTAACCTGCCCCCCACAACGTCGCCGCCAGCTACCTACACTTATTAACCCCTAATCTGCCGTCCGCACGCCGCCGCCAGCTACATTATAGCTATGTACCCCTAATCTGCTGCCCCTAACACCGCCGACCCCTATATTATATTTATTAACCCCTAATCTGCCCCCCACAACGTCGCCTCCACCTGCCTACACTTATTAACCCCTAATCTGCCGAGCGGACCGCACCGCTATTATAATAAAGTTATTAACCCCTAATCCGCCTCACTCCCGCCTCAATAACCCTATAATAAATAGTATTAACCCCTAATCTGCCCTCCCTAACATCGCCGACACCTAACTTCAAGTATTAACCCCTAATCTGCCGATCGGAGCTCACCGCTACTCTAATAAATTTTTTAACCCCTAAAGCTAATTTTAACCCTAACCCTAACACCCCCCTAAATTAAATATAATTTTATTCTAACGAAATAAATTAACTCTTATTAAATAAATTATTCCTATTTAAATCTAAATACTTACCTGTAAAATAAACCCTAATATAGCTACAATATAAATTATAATTATATTATAGCTATTTTAGGGCAGATTAGGGGTTAATACTATTTATTATAGGGTTATTGAGGCGGGAGTGAGGCGGATTAGGGGTTAATAACTTTATTATAATAGCGGTGCGGTCCGCTCGGCAGATTAGGGGTTAATAAGTGTAGGCAGGTGGAGGCGATGTTGTGGGGGGCAGATTAGGGGTTAATAAATATAATATAGGGGTCGGCGGTGTTAGGGGCAGCAGATTAGGGGTACATAGGGATAATGTAAGTAGCGGCGGTTTACGGAGCGGCAGATTAGGGGTTAATAATAATATGCAGGGGTCAGTGATAGCGGGGGCGGCAGAATAGGGGTTAATAAGTGTAAGGTTAGGGGTGTTTAGACTCGGGGTTCATGTTAGGGTGTTAGGTGCAGACGTAGGAAGTGTTTCCCCATAGCAAACAATGGGGCTGCGTTAGGAGCTGAACGCGGCTTTTTTGCAGGTGTTAGGTTTTTTTTCAGCTCAAACAGCCCCATTGTTTTCTATGGGGGAATCGTGCACGAGCACGTTTTGAAGCTGGCCGCGTCCGTAAGCACCGCTGGTATCGAGAGTTGAAGTTGCGTTAAATATGCTCTACACTCCTTTTTTGGAGCCTAACGCAGCCATTCCGTGAACTCTCAATACCAGCGGTATTTAAAAGGTGCGGCCAGAAAAAAGCCAGCGTTAGCTACGCACCCCTTTGGCCGCAGAACTCTAAATCTAGGCGTCTGACATTAAAGCTTCTTAAGAAGCTAGTTTATGCATGTCTATCCTATTTCCTTACATTAAACTCCCTCCTTGACCCACTGCAATCTGGATTTCAACCCCATCACTCTACCGAGACAGCAATTGTCAAAGTTACCAATGATTGAAATGCCACTTATCTATGTTTATCCTCTTGATCTGTCTGCAGCCTTTGACACTGTTGACCACCCTTTTTTGCTCCAAACCCTCCAATCCTTCGGCATTTGCGACACAGCTCTCTCGTGGTTCTCTTCCTACCTGTCTAACCGTACCTTTAGTGTAGCCTTCTCTAGGGGAATCTTCTGCCCCTTTACCACTTTTTGTTGGGGTACAGCAATGCTCTGTCCTGGGTCCCCTTCTCAAGCTACACATCATCATTAGGATCCTTAATAAAGTCCCACGGGTTTCAATACCATTTGTGTTCAAATCTACCACTCTGCACCAGACTTATCTCCTTCCTTGCTAACCCATGTCACTAACTGTCTTTCTCATATCTCATCCTGGATGTCCTCTCACTATTTTAAGCTAAATCTCTCCAAAACTGAGCTCCTTATTTTCCCCCTTCTTTAAAAATCTCTACCCCCCCTTTCTTTATAACTGTTGATAGCTCCATAATTACCCCTACACTTCACTCAGATCTTTCTTTCACTGCTCACATTCAGTCGTTGGCTAAAGCCTGCTGCTTCCACTTTAAAAACAAAATTTCCTTACACAACACACAACTAAGATTTTAATCCACTCTCTCATCCTTTCCTGCTTTGACTACTGCAACTCCATCCTCTCTGGTTTTCTTAGCTGCCACCTAGCTCCTTTACAATCCATAATAAATGCCACTGCCAGGCTCATCTTCCTTACACGTTGCTCATTTATCTGCTGCACCTCTCTGCCAATCCCTTCACTGGTTTTCTCTCGCCTCCAGGATTAAACACAAAATTCTGATTGTGACATACAAAGCCCTCAACTGCATTGCTCCCCCTATATCTATAGCTATCCCCTTGTCTCCAGATACTCTCCCTCCCATCCCCTTCGCTTTACTCACAACCTCCTACTCTCCTCCTCTCTTGTTACCTCTTCACATTCCTGTTTACTGAACTTCTCCAGACTGGCTCCCATCTTGTGGAACTCTCTGCCTCGCTCCACAAGATCCCACCTGTCAGTATATTTATAAGAATCTTAGTAGTGCTATCCAAATAATATATCAGTTTATGGCAGGGTTATAAACACAATACAAAAAAATTGAAACCCTAATTAACCATGCATCTACTAGACCATACAATTAATGTAAATACCTGAATTCTTTTATTTAGTTAATATCCATGAACATATTGAAATATATTTGCAATAAAAAGAAACTAAATAATATTATAGGCGCTTGAAAACTACTTAAATATGCTATGCAAAATTCCTACACACTTATCTTAAGAAACCAGCCTTATATACAAGTTTTTTTTAACATCCAAGCAATACAATTCTAAACAGTGTTTATAAAACAATAGGATAATATATATATTCTGCTATTTAACTGCAATTTATCCTACTCTGCCACATACAGTAATAATAAATGTTTATTTTAAATGTTTGCATACAAATAGGCAGGCTAAGAGCTATCTGAAACAATGGCATACAGTTTAAAAGTATAATCTGCTCTTTAAATCTATTAACTGTAAAGGCTATGCATATGACTTATCTTATAATAAAACTTTTATATACATCACCAAATAAACAGCAATCCAGTTTCCAATGTTTTGCAACAGATCCAATTCACCTCAGAAATTCAAAATTGGGGTAAAGCATATGGAGTCCAATGGTAGGTGTGTGCTTTTGATTAATAACTGCAGCAGTTACTCCTTTCTGGATCAGTCAACAGCACCCCTTAGCCTCTATGCTGGGGTTTTAATCATCTGATCTCACCCCTCCCCTTTTTGATTATTTATCAGTCGTTGGTGAATATTGGAAACGCCCACAGCCTTGTCCCTTTTCATTGGATTATCTTATATTTAACAGCCAAAAGGCTTTCTGGCTGTAGTTCTCTCAACATAACACCGGGTGGCAGCATTACAATTAGACAGTATAAATAAATGCAGCATGACAAAGAAATACAGTTATATATTAAAACATCTTTCTTTAAAATGTATAATAACTGCCATAATTTCTTGCACCAGTCTCTCCCAATATCAATTATAGGTGAAGCGGCATCAGATTAATTTCCTGATCGTTTTGATATGAAACATCAAATACATCTAGCATTATATTAAAATAATTTATATTTCATTTGGCCTAACAGAAAATGTATATCTCATAGTCATATTACATCAAAGTAACTTCCATATCTTCATCTCACTATATTTTAAAAGATGTATTTGAAACGTTATAAACATTTATTGCACATTCATATGATATGATATTTCATTTCATGCCGGCGTTCCATCTGAAATAAAGTAATAAGTGTCATTAATTATTTCTTTCCAGGTCCACAAATATTTATTTAAAAACACAGAGGTTAAGATATTCAATGCTTTCAAAATATACATATATATATATTCATATATATATATATATATATATATATATATATATATATATATATATATATAACTATATATATATCTCATATCCACTAAAATATATACAGTTGTTTTGAAATCATAATGTAAGCCATGTGTCTTCTCTATGTTATTCTAACCCCAGACACAATGTCTGTGTCACGTGTATTCTGATGTTATCAGCCACACACTTAACAGGCAGCTGTCAATTTTCAGCTCCTTTGAAGAATGTTTGTATCTCTCACATTTCTTCAGACGGATCGGCATTTCCCTTGGAGGAAATCCATATATTTGCCTGTGTCCTGTTCTATGTATCAAAGTGCTGCCTTTTACACAGCAGGAGGGGGCTTCAAAGGTTATGATCAAGCCTTTTTGGAGACATCCTGTCTGCATACTAAATGGGGAAGAGCTGAACATGATTGAAGTCAGTTTGTCTGAGAGGAATGAATCAATTTTTTTTTCTGATCAGTGAAATATCTGATCAAAAATACAGATTTATTAATCTTGAGATATATGATTAAAATATATATATTTATTAACCTCACATATACCATGACATAAATCCCCCTTCCAATTTTAAATAGATGTAGGACACATGTATTTAAATTGGCCTAAAGTCAATGGTATTTGATGAGGATCAACCGTATATCTCAGTTCATTTTATGACACTTCATTCTCCCTCTATAACTTGTAGTTGGGATCTTGGATGACACGCTCGCAATTGATTGATATGGACCCATTTATCTATGAAACCTTCATTTTTGGGGATTCTTATTTTATAGGCCACTGGAGATATTTTGTCAGTAATGGCAAAAGGACCTTTCCATGAGGGAAGAAATTTCTTCTCCCTAACCTGATCTCTTCCAAAGTTATAAAGATAAACTTTATCATTTATTTCATATTCCTTTTTGGACGTTTTGAGATCATAATAGGTTTTAGTGGCAGTTGCGGATCTTTCTAAATTCCTCTGAGCAAATGCAAAGGCATATTGCAGGTGCTTTCTTAGGTTTTCCACATATTGATGTGTATTGGCAGCGTTTATCAAGTTTTGGTCTGATGTACGGTATAGCAGATGCTGAGGTAGAACCATTCTTCTACCAGTCATCAGTTCAAAAGGTGACATCTTGGTAGCACTACTTGGAGTTGCTCTTAATGCCATTAAGACTAGAGGTAGTTTTACATCCCAGTCTTTACCTGTTTCACTCACAAACTTTTTGAGGATTTTAACAATGGACTGGTTGTAACGCTCTACACCACCACTTGAGGCAGCTCTACAAGCAATATGGAGCTTTCTTTTAACCCCTAGTATTTTCCACATTTTTGTCATCACTTCGCTAGTGAAGTGGGTCCCCCGATCTGATTCGATTCTTTGGGGCAAACCAAATCTGGAGAATACATGGTTGATGAGCAACGCTGCACATGTTTCCGCACTATTGTTAGGTGCACTAATGCACTCTACCCATTTAGTGAACAGGCATGTTACGGTTAACATGTATTTGTTACCTCTTGATGATCTTGTTACCGGGCCAATAAAATCGATTTGTATATCTGACCATGGCATTACCATCCCCCTTTTCTGCAATGGCGCTCTATGCGTTGGTGCAGTGGGTTTGAGCTGTGGGCAGATTAAACACCCTTGACAGTAGGTTTGAACATCTTTCAACATGTGTGGCCAAAAAGCGTAATCACGTAATATTTCATACGTGAGTTTGGCACCGCGATGACCAGATGTGGGAGCATCATGGGCATGTTGAAGCATTAGACCTCTGAACTTGGTGGGTACTACCCACTGCTGGATGCCAGTTTTGGAGGTTCTAATTAACAAACCCTCCTGTAACTTGAATTGTGATCTAGATTTTATTAAGATTCTCAGATCTTCTTTGCCAATACAATCATCTTTTGAGATGGGGTTGCTTTCAGGATCTTCTATGTGTTTATAGAAGATGCCTACAATGGGGTCTTCTTTTTGACTAGTGATCAGGTCCTCACTAGGAGAATCCTGACTCCATTGTACCAAGTTAGGCTCACTCTGTTGTTTTGCCTGGTTTCTGGTAATGGCTTCTACCTGAATTGCACCCATTAAGTGGTCAATATTAAGGAGTTCTCCAGTTATGGCTCCTTGTTTGGCTAACGAATCCGCAAGATCATTGCCTTCCTTATCAGGACCTAGAACTCTGGAATGACCCTTGGTCTTTTTCCAGTGTATGGTTAAATCATTGGATACTACCAGATTATCAATCTCGCAGAACAACTTGCCATGCTTGACTGGTTTGTTATTGCTTTTCTGCATGCCATTTCTTTTCCAAGTTGGCAGGTATTCATCAAAACTGTCACGCACATAATTTGAGTCAGTTATGATCACAAATTCATGAATACCATGTTCAATAGCCATTTCAATGGTTTTGAAAACAGCAGTTAGTTCTGCAACTTGACTGGATCTTGGTCCAATGTTGAAACCTATAGATATATTTGGGAATCCATTTGCCCCAGTTATACCAATGCCAGCGACTAATCTGCGCTCATTATCAATAGTGGCATGGTAAGAACAACCATCAACATACACCCAAGGTAATGTTTGGCAATTTTCCTCATTGTACATTTTATATGGGGAAAGCAATTGTTCTTCCAGAAAATCATCTTCTGATAATTCTTCCCCAGGATCTCTAGCAGTACAGTCGTGGAGCTCAGCAAGCCCTTGTGCGACTGGATTTTTTTTATTCTGCTTGTAGCGAATTTCTAAGGGCCAGCCTTGTAAGGAAAGAGTCCACGCTGTTATGCGGCTATTAGACAAATTCCCATCTCTTATTCTCTCACTTTGCAAATATAGCAAAGGCTGGTGGGCCGTTTCTACAATAATTTTCTCGCCCTGTATATAGCTGCGGAAATTTTGTAGAGCCCATACAGTAGATAAGAGGGCTTTTTCGCAATCGCTAAATTTTATTTCTACTGGGGATAGATTTTTGCTTGCATAAGCAATGGCTTTGTTCAAATTATCATGCTTTTGGTATAAAACAGCACTCATGCTTATATCTGTGTAACCTGTCTCTAAGAAGAAAGGTTTACCACCTTCAGGGTACGCTAAGCAAGGTGCTTGAGTGAGTTTTCTCTTCAGCTCTCTGATTGCTGTCTCTTGAGACTCACTCCAGTGCCATTTCACATCTTTCTTTAGAAGAAGTAGTAGTGGTTTAGCTAATTCCGCATAATTATCAATGAATTTGCGAGAATAATTTGTCATACCCAGGAATGATCTCAATTCCTTTAAGTTAGATAGGTTTTTAGAATTCACTATAGCTTCAACCTTTTTCTTCTGGGGATTTAATCCTTCAGAGGTAACTTCATGTCCCAAGAAGTTTACACGAGTGCGGCACCATTGAGCTTTTTGTAGCGATAATTTGACACCTGCCCTTTTAAGTTGGCTGAGGACGTGTTTAAGCTCTGCGACGTGTTTTTCAAAGTCTGTGCTTTTGATTAAAACATCATCAACATAAGATAAGGTCCCCCTTTCCAGTGCATCAGGCATAGCCTTATGCATGAATACAGCAAATTCATGTCCAGAATTTATGTATCCAAAAGGAAGTCTTTGAAATGCATACTGAACCTTTTGGAAGGAGAATGCTAGCTTATATTGGTCCTCTTCATGTACCTTTATGGTCCAGTATCCCTGTGCACAATCAATGGCAGTGAATATCTTGGATCCCTGCATTTGTGCTAGGCACTGGTCAATGTATGGTACAGGCCAGCCAGACATGTATACTCGTTTGTTTAGCTGTCTTAAGTCAGCGCACAAACGCCATTGTCCATTGGGCTTAAGGACACCTAGAATAGGATTATTATAAGAGCTGTGCACCTGTCTGATAATACTTCTTTCTTCCAAATTCCTTATGATCTCTGCAAGAGAATCATATGAGGCTAAGGGAAGTCTGTATTGTTTGACAAATACAGGTGGTGCATCGTGATCTGTTTGTATCCTTGCAATGTGCAAGTCTGTAGTACCACAGTCATAAGAATCCTTAGCAAAAATATCCTTGTACTCCATCAGGAGTTCTCGCAGCTGTTGGCGTTCATCATCACTGGAACAGCCATTAGCTAAGGATATTTGCTCTTCGACTATTTGCTGAAATCCTGGAAAGATTTCAGGCTGTCCTATTTCATAGGCTTCTTCCAACCTAGAGGTGAGATCCCCTTGATTATAGTTTACATTGCTCCCATGACTCTGGGTATTGGGGTAATCTTGCTGTTTGATTGGTTGATCAAACACTAGAGAGGCTTCTTCAATTTTACAGATGCCTTCCTCTGAGCTGAAAGGATAAATAGACTGAACATTAAATAGACCCTCTGGCATAGATGCAAAGGATTGTTCTATTAATTGTTCTTCAGTTAGGTATCCTTCAGGTATTAGCCCGATTACATTATTCTGGAATCCAAAAGTGTAATAACTTGATTCCAGTGCATATCCTATGGTAGTTCCCTTGGATAATGTTATATCCTGTGGGATCATGTTATGCACAATAATATGTATTGGAATAGTTCCAATATTCACCATAGGAGTGTAAGTCACTGTGACACCTAGATTTTGTATTCTATGGGAGAGGCAAATTAGTGTTTCAGAAGTTTTTAATTTCTGACCTCTCTTTACCTGTAAGGGTAAAAGAAATTTATCAGCCCCAGCAGGAATTATAACATCGCTAGATACCTGCATATTCACAGCATATGGCAATTGCTGGTTTGATTTCAGGGCTGCATTTTCATCCTGAAATACTTCAGGGTCCCCCTTTAACCTGCTCCAGAGGCAAGAATTAATCAAATCTATTTGTATGGCATATCTATGTAAGATATCATTGCCAATGTATATTTGATTATGGGGAGTATTTAAAACTAAAAACAGGTGCTTCACTGACTTATTACCAATAGAGATAGATAATAAGCACTTAGCTGTGATGTTATAGCTTTCAGACCTGTTATCCAGGTTGTGGACACAGTGGTCTTGGGGAGAAAGATATTTAATCACTTTAGGTTCAGCTATTTGCGCTAATAAACCTTCGCTTATATAGCTATCTTCCTGTTTTAAGTTTATTTTAGCATACTTGGTTTTACTAAGGTCATGTACTTGTATAGGGATAAATAGATCCTCTTTAACTCTCTCAATCCCTGTGAGGTATTGAGCATGGTCTCCCCCTTTAGGGATTTTAGGATCCCCTGTGTGGAGTGATATGGTTAATATATCGCCATCTAGGGAGATATTCGCTATCTTTCCTGGCGAAATTTTAAAAGTATTACCATCAGAGCCACTAAAAGGAGTCTGATCATCTATTTGTAGAATAGTGATTTCAGGTACAGAAGGGGCAGAATTAAACCTCTGTGGAGATGGCCTGTTTTGACTGGCCACTTCTGCATACGTTCTCTTTTTAGATTCCAAATTGAGGGGGCTAGGTGACACCCTAGTTTCTGCCACAATTTTGGGTTTTGACTCCTTTTTAACCCCCTGCTCACTGGACTGCTGAATAGAGTATAACTTCGTACTCTCTTTGATCAGCCATTCCAATGAGCAGTCCTCATCAAAATCTCTAGCTAAGTTGATTTTGATGGGTGTAGGCAGTGCTTCAAAAAATAAATTTACAAATTCTGAGCCATCAAATTTGGGATTATCTTCAGCCATACTGTACGCATTTTTCAATACAGAAAGGAATTCGATTGGACTCTGATTCGCACGACACTTTAAACCATATACCGCTATTTTCGCGGCAGTTTTAGTGCGATATTGCCCGAATTCTTTTCTGCATTGTCGTTTTACCCCATTCCAGGAATGAATATTCATATCCTTTAGTGAAGCAAAGAATTTGTGATGCTTACTGTCAAATACCCAGGGCAGAAATTCAATTTTCAATTTCTCACTTGTAACATTCATTATAGCTAACGCATTTTCAAAAGCCTGTAAATGATCAATTACAGATGTTGTTCCCTTATTGGAGAATATAGGTACTGCGCGTTGTACGAAGGTGATTATTTTATGGGAATCATAGATTTTATCAGACTTACCCTGGGCTTCTCTGTTAGAGTTTCCCTCCCCCGCGCCAGCTGCGCTACAGCTGTCCTCTGGATTTACATCCTGAGGGGATTGTCTATTTGGGAAATCTATTTCTGACCCGTTAGGGGTCATTTGTCTATGTTGTTCTATATATTTTCGTACCTCGTCCCGGACGCGTTCGCTAAAGGAGTTAGCATTATCTGTATTATTCTCATTGCTAATATAGGGGTTTTCATTATGGCGATATGACCTTTTTAAATCGCTTAATTCTCTCTGGCTTTGCGCAAGCTGTTTATTTAAATCTTGTATCTGTGCGATTAAGTCCATATTGTGCTTATCTAAGGTGGCTAGGTTTTGGGCAAATTCATCCATTTTATTTTTGGCTATTTTTAAACCCTCTTCGCGTCTGCGCGAGGAACAAATACTATTTTCTAGCTCCTGTATTTGCAATCGTTTGTCTGTGACACAAAACGACATTTCGTCAATTATGCATATTAAAAGGGGCCAGGATTTTAGTATTAGTTCGTCTCGCTTTTTGGGAGCTTTGCATTGATTAATCATTAATAATTCCTGGAAGAATTCATTCTCTTCATTCCACATATTATTATTAACGGTAATATTTTTAGCCCTAGTTTCAAGCGTATCCATAAAATCATTTAATTCACCCGCAATATTAAACTTCCCTTTAAGGTAACTTAAGATATCTTTCTTAAGGACCTGACCTTTAGTAATGGGTATTGTAATGGGACCAATTTCATTGCTATGTATAGAATTAAATGAGTCACTTCTGGCTACAGACATTATTATATTGGTTTAGTACTTAGTTAAACTAAAACGCTAATACAATTTTTTTGCCAATAAAAAGAGAGAAGGAAAAATTTTATATTTAAAAAAAAAAAAAATATATTATTAATTTTGAAATATGAAAAATTAATATTCCGAAATTTGAAAAATTAATATTCCGAAATTTGAAAAATTAATATTTTTGATTAACTTTGAAAATATGAAAAATCAATATTTTTGATTAATTTTGAAATATGAAAAATTAATATTTTTATTAATTTTTCAAAATTAATCTTTAATAATATTTCAAGATATTAATGTCAATCTCGAAATATGAAAATTAATATTTCAACTTTTCAAAAAAAATTATATCTTCAAAATATTAATATCGAAATATGATTTTTTTTTTTTTTTCTTTTTTATAATAATTTCTATTTACTTACAAATATATTATATCAATTATGATGGATATTATTAAATTTCAGAACAGTGCCTCCAATTATTATGTCAGTATATTTATAAGAATCTTAGTAGTGCTATCCAAATAATATATCAGTTTATGGCAGGGTTATAAACACAATACAAAAAAATTGAAACCCTAATTAACCATGCATCTACTTGACCATACAATTAATGTAAATACCTGAATTCTTTTATTTAGTTAATATCCATGAACATATTGAAATATATTTGCAATAAAAAGAAACTAAATAATATTATAGGCTCTTGAAAACTATTTAAATATGCTATGCAAAATTCCTACACACTTATCTTAAGAAATCGGCCTTATATACAAGTTTATTTTAACATCCAAGCAATACAATTCTAAACAGTGTTTATAAAACAATAGGATAATATATATATTCTGCTATTTAACTGCAATTTATCCTACTCTGCCACATACAGTAATAATAAATGTTTATTTTAAATGTTTGCATACAAATAGGCAGGCTAAGAGCTACCTGAAACAATGGCATACAGTTTAAAAGTATAATCTGCTCTTTAAATCTATTAACTGTAAAGGCTATGCATATGACTTATCTTATAATAAAACTTTTATATACATCACCAAATAAACAGCAATCCAGTTTCCAATGTTTTGCGACAGATCCAATTCACCTCAGAAATTCAAAATTGGGGTAAAGCATATGGAGTCCAATGGTAGGTGTGTGCTTTTGATTAATAACTGCAGCAGTTACTCCTTTCTGGATCAGTCAACACCACCCCTTAGCCTCTATGCTGGGGTTTTAATCATCTGATCTCACCCCTCCCCTTTTTGATTATTTATCAGTCATTGGTGAATATTGGAAACGCCCACAGCCTTGTCCCTTTTCATTGGATTATCTTATATTTAACAGCCAAAAGGCTTTCTGGCTGTAGTTCTCTCAACATAACACCGGGTGGCAGCATTACAATTAGACAGTATAAATAAATGCAGCATGACAAAGAAATACAGTTATATATTAAAACATCTTTCTTTAAAATGTATAATAACTGCCATAATTTCTTGCACCAGTCTCTCCCAATATCAATTATAGGTGAAGCGGCATCAGATTAATTTCCTGATCGTTTTGATATGAAACATCAAATACATCTAGCATTATATTAAAATAATTTATATTTCATTTGGCCTAACAGAAAATGTATATCTCATAGTCATATCACATCAAAGTAACTTCCATATCTTCATCTCACTATATTTTAAAAGATTTATTTGAAACGTTATAAACATCTATTGCACATTCATATGATATGATATTTCATTTCATGCCGGCGTTCCATCTGAAATAAAGTAATAAGTGTCATTAATTATTTCTTTCCAGGTCCACAAATATTTATTTAAAAACACAGAGGTTAAGATATTCAATGCTTTCAAAATATACATATATATATTCATATATATCTATCTATCTATCTATCTATATATATAACTATATATATCTCATATCCACTAAAATATATACAGTTGTTTTGAAATCATAATGTAAGCCATGTGTCTTCTCTATGTTATTCTAACCCCAGACACAATGTCTGTGTCACGTGTATTCTGATGTTATCAGCCACACACTTAACAGGCAGCTGTCAATTTTCAGCTCCTTTGAAGAATGTTTGTATCTCTCACATTTCTTCAGACGGATCGGCATTTCCCTTGGAGGAAATCCATATATTTGCCTGTGTCCTGTTCTATGTATCAAAGAGCTGCCTTTTACACAGCAGGAGGGGGCTTCAAAGGTTATGATCAAGCCTTTTTGGAGACATCATGTCTGCATACTAAATGGGGGAAGAGCTGAACATGATTGAAGTCAGTTTGTCTGAGAGGAATGAATCAATTTTTTTTTTTCTGATCAGTGAAATATCTGATCAAAAATACAGATTTATTAATCTTGAGATATATGATTAAAATATATATATTTATTAACCTCACATATACCATGACACACACCCCCAGTATTGAAAG
>NC_069505.1:618835608-618848108 GCF_027579735.1 Bombina bombina | reverse complement strand
ATAGGCCCCATTGTATCTAGCTTAGGTGTCATTTTTATTTTATAGCTAAGTTTGTATTTATTTTAACTAGGTAGACTAGTTAAAATAAATACAAATTTACCTGTAAAATAAAACCTAACCTGTTCTACACTAATACCTAACATTACACTACAATTAAATCAATTACATAAATTAAATACAATTATCTAAATTACAAAAAATAAAAAAAATTACAGAAAATAAAAAAGAAACCCACCACCCACACAACCCAACGCCCCAAATAACCCAACCCCCCAAATAAAAGCCGAACTAAAAAAACCTAAGCTCCCCATTGCCCTGAAAAGGGCATTTGAATGGGCATTGCCCTTAAAAGGGCATTTAGCTTTTTTGCAGCCCAAAACCATAATCTAAAAATAAAACCCACCAATAAACCCTTAATAAAACCTAACACTAACCCCCGAAGATCCACTTACAGTTTTTGAAGAGCCAACATCCATCCTCAACGAAGCCAGGAGAAGTCTTCATCCAAGCGGCAAGAAGTCCTCAACGAAGCCGGGAGAAGTCTTCATCCAAGCGGGCAGAAGTGGTCCTCCAGACGGGCAGCAGTCTTCATCCAGACGGCATCTTCTATCTTCATCCTTCCGACACGGAGCGGCTCCATCTTCAAGACATCCGGCGCGGAGCATCCTCCTTCTTCCGACGACTAACGAAGAATGAAGGTTCCTTTAAATGACATCATCCAGGATGGCGTCCCTTGAATTCTGATTGGCTGAATATACACACACACAGTATATATAGCAGAGCTATATGAGGGTACTATGTATAAAGTAGGGGAAAGCAGCACTCAGCAATAATCTGCTCCTAATTGATCTAATATGTAGATTAAAGGCTGAAACATTGTGTCAAAACAAAGAAACTTCCAACACACATCGGTCTCTTCAAAATACCATGACCTTTATTCCCAAAAACAAAACAAAAGAAGCATTTTAGAGATGTCCATAACAGCAACACTACCTCTTTAAAATTTGTAGCAATTGATCAGGGGATAATGAATGGTAGAGGAGGGGATAACAATAAATGTCTCTTAAAGAAAGAAGCAAGATGGACATATGTGCTTAAAACAGTGTCCCCACTTGGCCTAAATGAGAGAATAGAGTATGGGTCTTTTCTGGGTTAAAAAGGACTGTCTCACCTATCAGTCTTTCTCTCTGATAAAGCTAGTTATACTACTTAGTGAAAAAGAATTGTAAGTCTTTCACAATCTATCAAGATATAAGAAACAAATAGATTAATAGAAGCTTAGAAGAAGTACATTTAATCTATATAAGTAGCACTCAACCTTTTCATTTGGTTTGTGTTTAGTATATTGTAACAGAAGTTGCCATCAAAGTAATGGTATATTCTTAGTAAATTGTTACAAACAAATCTGCACACCTGTTAATTTGCCATTAATTTATCCTAAGCCCATCTTTTGATACATGAGAATAAAATCAGTGGTTTCTTATGTGTCATTTTAGATAACACACTCTGCACATATCGGTTTCTGGATTGCTATGATTTTTGTTTCTAAAATAATTTTTGTTTCTGCTTGTGCTTCCCTGCTAATTATACGTTTTCCTTCTTCTTTGTATTTAAGCTAATGTTGTCAAGTACATTTTTTTACAAAGTGGAAAATGAAGCTAACATAGTGTATAAGAAGTGACAAAGAGGTGTAACCAACAGAGCACGTATGATTGGCAAATGCAGACACACCTTACCACTCCCTCAAGGTGAGCAACGAATAAAAGAAACAAGGTCTATCCTTTGATTGACAGTACTGACGAGGCCCCGACCGCACAGCATTGTGGGGCGAAACGCGCGTCGACTAAGTCATTCTGAATAACAGCAGCAATCGTATAGCACCTGTGTGTTTGAATGGTGCATACTACAACTTTGTCGGGAAGTTTTCAGGCGGAGGCGAAAGGAGTCTAATTTACCCATGAACGGAGTTTCAAGTCTGACCTTTGTTCTCTCGAGCAAAGATACAGACGGAACCAATTGGGAGTGACAGAACGTCGGAGGAGGAGTCCCGGTCCAGTTACCTGTATGCCTCTTGAAATTGCCTTGTGTACCCGGATCACGCTGCTTACAAGCCAACAAGTTTGTATGCTTTTGTTAAAGTTGAAATGCCACAATTGGATATATGAGTCTCTAAGTCTAAGAACTGTAGTACCTGGCAAGCTGACGTTTGAGGACGCTTTTACCTCGGTATTGTCAGTACATTTGCAATGCATGGTACCACTTCTATCAGTGACTTTGAAACATAAAGAAATCTAACAAGATAACTACATTGTCTTTCCACTCAGGACTTTGTTTTGAGATTTTCTACTTATGTTTGTTTGATATACAGATCATACTTTGGTATCTTGACACCAATCATTGTATATATTTTATACTACCTAGATGTTTGGAAGCTCTTGTAATTATGGTCTGTTTGCAACAATAACAATATGTATATTTTTTCAAACAGGCAATCCACTGCAGTGGCATTTTACTGTAATAGCATAAGCATACTTCTTTTGTTTTGTTTTTGGGAATAAAGGTCATGGTATTTTGAAGAGACCGATGTGTGTTGGAAGTTTCTTTGTTTTGACACAATGTTTCAGCCTTTAATCTACATATTAGATCAATTAGGAGCAGATTATTGCTGAGTGCTGCTTTCCCCTACTTTATACATAGCATTCTCATATAGCTCTGCTATGTTATAATATTTTTCTCCTAAAAAAATATTTTGAATTTATATATATATATAATTTGTAGAAAGTGTAGTAGCACTCCAGCTGCAGTAAGCTTGAACAGCAGTTCCTTGCCCCGGGTGCACTTCAAATATGCAAAAAGTCAGCGTAGAAGGAAGTCACTCACAGGGTCTTACTTATGTAAATACAAGGAGTATTTTATTTAACGTTTCGGGTATTACCCCATTTTCAAAAATAAGCATAACAAGTGAACAGTGTACTCACCCCCATTAATATCCCCGCACAGCAAACATTAGTGTGGCACTAACTCCGCCCCCCCCCAGAAGCCACCCGACGTCACGCGGCACTATGCTACATGAGTAGTCATGGCAACCGGACGCTCAGAGCTGAGCGCGGTATGTGAAGTTAAAAACCTGGGTAAAACATACTGACAGGAGCCCATGTCATTTATACTATGTGATAATATCACACAAGTATCCAGAGCATCTTGCTTGTTACACTGTTGGGAGAGAGTAATGATTGTTAATGTGCACGGCAGTATACTTTAGCAGTTATAATCTAGAGTGACATACCGGTTTCCCCAAATAGTCATCATATTTATGCAGGTTCACAATTGGGAAAATAACAATTCTATATCTTACTGTGATATGCAGCCATTATATTAAAGTGTTGTATCGTTTATGCTAATAAATACAAATCATCTATGCATGTCTCCAAATACAATTAATGTGTAGACGAAAGTGAAGCAAGGTATACTATAGGGTCAGTGCGAAGTCCCTACTATGTAGTAATGCATTACTATTTTTTTTTTTTAAATTCTGTTTTGGCCCATACTCAGAAGCAGCTGGCTTTGCTCTCATAGGGTTAGATACCTGTTAGATTCCCTGTGGAAAATGAATGGTGTGTGGGTTAAGCAGGAGTAAGAAGGCTGTATACACTCTGACCACGGGTAATGGCGACCTCTCTAACTTACCTCTGGTAGTGATGATGTCTAACCCCTGGTGATAATACTAGCATGCCTTCAGTTTTATACAATGGGCAGTGCTAATACCAGGGTAACGAACAGTGGCAGCCGCAGACTGCCAGCTAATGTGCTTGCCAACCCCAGGACCCCATACAATGAATTACAGATACCCATATATGATGTAGTGTGTGTGTCTATCTGTATCCATAACTGTGTGTGTGTATCTGTATGTATAAGTTTATGCTATGTAGTGTGTGTGTGTGTCTGCATGTATAAATGTAAGCTATGTAGTGTGTGTATGTGTATCTGCATGTATAAGTGTGTATCTGCATGTATAAGTGTATGCTATGTAGTGTTTGTGTGTGTCTGCATGTATAAGTGTATACTATGTAGTGTCTGTGTATCTGCATGTATAAGTGTATACTATGTAGTGTGTGTATCTGCCTGTATAAGTGTATGCTATGTAGTGTGTGTGTGTGTGTCTGCATGTATAAGTGTATACTATGTAGTGTATGTGTATCTGCATGTATAAGTGTATGCTGCATGTATAAGTGTATGCTATGTATTGTGTGTGTGTGTGCATCTGCATGTATAAGTGTATGCTATGTAGTGTGTGTGTATCTGCATGTGTAAGTGTATGCTATGTAGTGTGTGTGTATCTGCATGTATAAGTGTATACTATGTAGTGTGTGTGTATGTGCATGTGTAAGTGTATGCTATGTAGTGTGTGTGTATCTGCATGTATAAGTGTATACTATGTAGTGTGTGTATCTGCATGTATAAGTGTATGCTATGTAGTGTGTGTGTATCTGCATGTGTAAGTGTATGCTATGTAGTGTGTGTGTATCTGCATGTGTAAGTGTATGCTATGTAGTGTATGTGTATCTGCCTGTATAAGTGTATACTATGTAGTGTGTGTATCTGCATGTATAAGTGTATGCTATGTAGTGTGTGTGTATCTGCATGTGTAAGTGTATGCTATGTAGTGTGTGTGTATCTGCATGTGTAAGTGTATGCTATGTAGTGTGTGTGTATCTGCATGTGTAAGTGTATGCGATGTAGTGTGTGTGTATCTGCATGTGTAAGTATATGCTATGTAGTGTGTGTGTATCTGTATGTATAAGTGTATGCTATGTAGTGTGTGTGTGTATCTGCATGTATAAGTGTATGCTATGTAGTGTGTGTGTGTATCTGTATGTATAAGTGTAAGCTATGTAGTGTGTGTGTGTATCTGCATGTATAAGTGTATGCTATGTAGTGTGTGTGTGTATCTGTATGTATAAGTGTAAGCTATGTAGTGTGTGTGTGTATCTGCATGTATAAGTGTATACTATGTAGTGTGTGTGTATCTGTATGTATAAGTGTATGCTATGTAGTGTGTGTGTGTATCTGCATGTATAAGTGTATGCTATGTAGTGTGTGTGTGTATCTGTATGTATAAGTGTAAGCTATGTAGTGTGTGTGTGTATCTGCATGTATAAGTGTATGCTATGTAGTGTGTGTGTGTATCTGTATGTATAAGTGTAAGCTATGTAGTGTGTGTGTGTATCTGTATGTATAAGTGTATGCTATGTAGTGTGTGTGTGTATCTGCATGTATAAGTGTATGCTATGTAGTGTGTGTGTGTATCTGTATGTATAAGTGTAAGCTATGTAGTGTGTGTGTGTATCTGTATGTATAAGTGTATACTATGTAGTGTGTGTGTGTATCTGCATGTATAAGTTTATGCTATGTAGTGTGTGTGTGTATCTGCATGTATAAGTGTATGCTATGTAGTGTGTGTGTATCTGCATGTGTAAGTGTATGCTATGTAGTGTGTGTGTATCTGCATGTGTAAGTGTATGCTATGTAGTGTGCTACTGTGCATTTTTGCTGACTTTAAAGGCCAGAATCTAGAATATTAATGTGGAATGCAGAGAGCAGTTTTAAAGAATTTATTATTAAATGTCCAATTAAGATAAAAATATTTAGCAATGTCTTTGCAAAGGCTTATTAACCCCTTAGTGACCGAGGACATGCAGGGTACGTCTGAAAAAAAAAGGCAGTTAACGCCTGACGACGTACCCTGCACGTCCTCGGCTAAAGTGAGTGCTGGAAGCGATCAAGATCGCTTCCAGGCACTATTACAGTACTGCAGGGATGCCTCGATGTCTGGGCATCCCTGCAGTGCTGTTACGGAGTGCCGGGACTGGAGCGATCACTCCCCCTTGAGTGATCACTTCCGGTTTTGCTCCACGTGGAGCCCGGCAGTGCAGCAGAGCATCGGAAGCGATCGGACACGCTTCCGATGCTCTGCTAGTGTGCTAAGTGCCTCGGTGGGTCGAGGCACTTAGTTAGTATATAAATAAAAAAAAAATGGGAAAAAATAAATAAAATATAAAATAAAAAAGCCCCCACATATAGCGCCCCCCCCTCCCCCATGAGGCTTCCAAAATGGCGATGCCCGGTGCATCATGGGGCCTCTGGGGGTGTCCCTAGCCTGTCTCACCATAGGGGCAAGCTAGGGTCACCCAATCTGAGCCTTCTTAGAAAAAAAAAATAATAATAATAAAATCTCCCATTTGTCTGATCATGTCAATATTTGTAAATATTGACTCTGATCAGTGTGGATCTCCCTCCCTCTCCTCACTTGCCATTTTGTTGGAGAAAGAGAGAGACCTGTATTTTAGCAGAGAGAGATTTATTTCTTTTATTTGTTAAAAAATTTAAAATCCAAAGGCTCTTTTCAGAGCCATTAACCCCTAGCTTGCCAGTGATCACTATAAATCACTGGCAGTAGCACAGCTGCACTTTTTTTTGCTGTCTGTGCATTTTTTTAGGGGTTAATTTTTGTTGTTGTATTTTTTTTTAAAAACTCAAAGGCTCCTTTCAGAGCCATTTAGCTAATTTAATTTAATTTAAAGACTATTTAACCCCTAGCTTGCCAGTGATCGCTATACATCACTGGCATTAGCATAGCTGTACTTTTTTGCTGTCTGTGCATTTTTTAGGGGTTAATTTTTGTTGTTGTAATTTTTTAAAAACCTAAACGCTCCTTTCAGAGCCATTTAGCTAATTTAATTTAATTTAAATAGTATTTAACCCCTAGCTTGCCAGTGATCGCTATACATCACTGGCATTAGCATAGCTGCACTTTTTTGCTGTCTGTGCATTTTTTTAGGGGTTAATTTTTGTTGTTGTAATTTTTTAAAAACCCAAAGGCTCCTTTCAGAGCCATTTAGCTAATTTAATTTAAAGAGTATTTAACCCCTAGCTTGCCAGTGATCGCTATAAATCACTGGCATTAGCATAGCTGTACATTTTTGCTGTCTGTGCAATTTTTTAGGGGTTAATTTTTGTTGTTGTCATTTTTTAAAAACCCAAAGGCTCCTTTCAGAGCCATTTAGCTAATTTAATTTAATTTAAAGAGTATTTAACCCCTAGCTTGCCAGTGATCGCTATAAATCACTGGCATTAGCATAGCTGTACTTTTTTTTAAAAAAACCCAAAGGCCATTTAGTTAATTTAATTTAAAGAGTATTTAACCCCTAGCTTGCCAGTGATCGCTATAAATCACTGGCATTAGCATAGCTGTACTTTTTTTTAAAAAAACCCAAAGGCCATTTAGTTAATTTAATTTAAAGAGTATTTAACCCCTAGCTTGCCAGTGATCGCTATAAATCACTGGCATTAGCATAGCTGTACTTTTTTTAAAAAAACCCAAAGGCCATTTAGTTAATTAATTAATTTTGGTTTTCTGTGACAGATACAAAAATGTCACAGAAAAGATATAGTGTTGAGGAGGCGTATGCCATCCTTGCGTCAGAGTCAGATGCCTCTATGTCTGACTCAGACCCCAATTTTGACCCTGCCATATGCTCAGATACATCATTAGATGCAGTCTCAACTGATAGTGATGTATCTGTGGCTGCTAGCCCCCCTGCCAGCCCCCCTGCTAGCCCCCCTGCCAGCCCCCCTGCTAGAAGGAGGCGTGTTGCTGCCATTGCCGCTGAAGAGTGGGTAACGCCTCATCTCCAGAGGCCAGATATCCCACCCTTCACAGCAAATGCTGGCATAAATATAGATGTGGCAGGTTTTAGCCCCCAACAGTTTCTGGAGGTGTTTCTGGGTGATGATGTATTGGGGAACATTGTCGCCCAAACTAATTTATATGCCCATCAGTACCGTGCTGCAAAGCCTGAAACATATTTGGCAAAGCAGCAATGGGCCCCCATCAATGTGCCAGAATTTAAAAAATTCTGGGCATTGACTATGCTGATGGGCATCATAAAGAAACCCTCCGTTCGCTCCTACTGGAGCAGTAGCCCCATCTGCTCTACCCCCATTTTCTCCCAGAGTATGTCGAGGCAGAGATATGAAATGATTCTTCATTTCATTCACTTCAGCGACAACAGCCTGTGCCCCCCTAGGGAGCATCCCCAATTTGACAGGCTGTATAAAATCCGCCCCCTGATTACCCACTTTTCTGCCAGGTTTGCAGAGGCTTATACACCTGGAAGGAATATATGCGTTGATGAATCCCTGATGAATATAAGGGAAGGCTGGGATTCAAGCAGTATATTCCTTCCAAGCGCTCCAGGTATGGGGTAAAGGTGTATAAGCTCTGTGAGAGCGAGACTGGGTATACTCAGGCCTTCCGGGTGTATGAGGGAAAGGATAGCCACCTTGACCCTCCAGGTTGCCCAGAACATATGGGAACCACTGGCAAGATTGTCTGGGACCTGATATTACCCCTAATGAACAAAGGGTATCACTTGTACTTAGACAATTTTTATACAAGTGTCCTTTTGTTCAAGCTACTGTATTGCTTTGATACAGTAGCTTGCGGTACTATTAAAAAGAACCGCAAAGGTTTCCCAGGACAACTTGTACGCACCCGGCTACGAAGGGGGGAGACCTCTGCTCTGCGCCAAGAGGAGCTGTTGGCACTGAAGTACAGAGACAAGAAGGATGTATACCTTCTTACCACCATCCACACAGAGAGGACGGTGGCGGTCTCTGTACGTGGCAGAGCTGAGATCATAAGGAAGCCAGTGTGCATCAAGTCTTATAACCGACATATGGGTGGGGTTGATCTGGCAGATCAGCTGCTGCAGCCCTACCTAATTATGCGGAAGACAAGGGCCTGGTACAAAAAGGTTGCAATTTACCTAATGCAGATTGCAACCCACAACGCTTTTTTGTTGTTCAAAAAAGCAAACCCCGGAATGAAACAGACTTTTTTACAATTTCAGCTCCAGATCATTTCGGGGATTTTGTACCATGATGCACCTGCTCCCCGGGCGGTGATGGGAGAGAGCAGAGTTGGGGCTACTCATTTTATTTTTAAAATCCCCCCTACTGCCGCAAAGCAGAGACCACAAAAAAAATGCAGAGTCTGTACCAAGAGGGGGCAGAGAAGGGACACTGTATATCACTGTCCTGATTGCCCTGGACAGCCTGGACTCTACATTGGGGACTGCTTCAAGCGGTACCATACAATGGTCAATTTTTAAAAAATAAATACATTTGCTGTTATTTTTTTTTTGTTATGTTTACTGTTAAATTTTTTGTTGTTATTTTTTTACTTTTAATGTGCCAGATTTTTACATTTCACTAATATATTTTTTTTTCTAAAATGGGGCTGTTCTTTTTTTTTTTTTTTACAAAAACCCCTGTCAAACCTATGCATGGGGGACATAGGTGTTCTCAAGGTGCCTTGCAGAAAACAACCTGTAGTATTTTTTTGGAACTAACTTACAACAGTCTCTCCTAAATCATAGTCAAAAAGCAATGTGTGTGTAAAAATGAAAATTGAAAAAATGCCACCATACACTTTCTCCAATTTTTTTAGCTAAAACAGTTACTTCAAATGCATCAAAGCACACCATATACAATACCTTGGGGTGTCAACATTTCAAAAATATGCACATTCATGGCAATAAATAAAAGTGGGGTTTACAATAGGCCCCAAACTAAAGATAGGCCTATCAGAAGAAATACTCTCACTTAATAACTAAAATCACAAGTCATAAAATTGTAACATAACCTTCCCAAAATCCTGGCAAACCTATGCATGGGGGGCATAGGTGTACTCAGGGTGCCTAGCAGAAAACAACCTGAAGTATTTTTTTGCACTAACTTACAACAGTCTCTCCTAAATCATAGTCAAAAAGCAATGTGTGTGTAAAAATGAAAATTGAAAAAATGCCACCATACACTTTCTCCAATTTTTTTAGCTAAAACAGTTACTTCAAATGCATCAAAGCACACCATATACAATACCTTGGGGTGTCAACATTTCAAAAATATGCACATTCATGGAAACAAATAAATTGGGGTATGTTAAAATACCCCCAAAAAGACAATAGGCAAAGAAAATATGTTAAATGTGAAAAAAAAATCACAAACGCATATTGGACATTTGGCATTACACCCCCCGAACAAGCCAAGAAACTTATGCATAGGTGGTATCACTGTACTCAGGAGATGTTGGTGAACACATAGTGGGGTCTTCTTTGGCAGTAACACATAACAGGAGCTGAGAATTCATGTCTAAAGTACAATGTGTGTGAAAAATAACACACAAAAAATGACTGCCTAATAGTTTGACAAAGAATTAGTGCATGGAAAGTGTTAAAATACCAGCATTTGAAATACCCTAGGGTGTCTACTTTTCAAAAATATATGGTTTGATGGGGGTAAATTACATTGGCCGGCTTCAGAAATGTCCTACATAGGACATGGGTGCATGGGATGTGAAAATTCCAAGTTGAAAAACTGGAATGCGCCCCCTAAAAATAAGGCCTTTTAGCCCCCAGAGAACCCAACACACCTATACATGGGTGGTATCACTGTACTCAGGAGATGTTGTTGAATACATATTGAGGTTTTTTTTGGCAGTAACACATAACAGGGACTGAGAATATATGCCTAAAGTACAACGTGTGTGAAAAATAACACAAAAAAAATGACTACCCAAAAGTTTGACAAAGACTAGTGGTTGAAATAGTGCATGGAAAGTGTTAAAATACCAGCATTTGAAATACCCTAGGGTGTCTACTTTTCAAAAATATATGGTTTGATGGGGGTAATTTACATTGGCCGGCTTCAGAAATGTCCCAAATAGGACATGGGTGCATGATGACAGATGTGAAAATTCCAAGTTGAAAAACTGGAATGCGCCCCCTAAAATTAAGGCCTTTTAGCCCCCAGAGAACCCGACACACCTATACATGGGGGGTATCACTGTACTCAGGAGATAATGTTGAATACATATTGAGGTTTTTTTTGGCAGTAACACATAACAGGGACTGAGAATATATGCCTAAAGTACAATGTGTGTGAAAAATAATGCAAAAAAATGACTACCTAAAAGTTTGACAAAGACTAGTGGTGGAATTAGTGCATGGAAAGTGTTAAAATACCAGCATTTGAAATACCCTAGGGTGTCTACTTTTCAAAAATATATGGTTTGATGGGGGTAATTTACATTGGCCGGCTTCAGAAATGTCCCAAATAGGACATGGGTGCATGATGACAGATGTGAAAATTCCAAGTTGAAAAACTGGAATGCGCCCCCTAAAATTAAGGCCTTTTAGCCCCCAGAGAACCCGACACACCTATACATGGGGGGTATCACTGTACTCAGGAGATGTTGTTGAATACATATTGAGGTTTTTTTTGGCAGTAACACATAACAGGGACTGAGAATATATGCCTAAAGTACAATGTGTGTGAAAAATAATGCAAAAAAATGACTACCTAAAAGTTTGACAAAGACTAGTGGTTGAATTAGTGCATGGAAAGTGTTAAAATACCAGCATTTGAAATACCCTAGGGTGTCTACTTTTCAAAAATATATGGTTTGATGGGGGTAATTTACATTGGCCGGCTTCAGAAATGTCCCAAATAGGACATGGGTGCATGATGACAGATGTGAAAATTCCAAGATGAAAAACTGGAATGCGCCCCCTAAAATTAAGGCCTTTTAGCCCCCAGAGAACCCGACACACCTATACATGGGGGGTATCACTGTACTCAGGAGATGTTGTTGAATACATATTGAGTTTTTTTTTGGCAGTAACACATAACAGGGACTGAGAATATATGCCTAAAGTACAACGTGTGTGAAAAATAACACAAAAAAAATGACTACCCAAAAGTTTGACAAAGACTAGTGGTTGAAATAGTGCATGGAAAGTGTTAAAATACCAGCATTTGAAATACCCTAGGGTGTCTACTTTTCAAAAATATATGGTTTGATGGGGGTAATTTACATTGGCCGGCTTCAGAAATGTCCCAAATAGGACATGGGTGCATGATGACAGATGTGAAAATTCCAAGTTGAAAAACTGGAATGCGCCCCCTAAAATTAAGGCCTTTTAGCCCCCAGAGAACCCGACACACCTATACATGGGGGGTATCACTGTACTCAGGAGATAATGTTGAATACATATTGAGGTTTTTTTTGGCAGTAACACATAACAGGGACTGAGAATATATGCCTAAAGTACAATGTGTGTGAAAAATAATGCAAAAAAATGACTACCTAAAAGTTTGACAAAGACTAGTGGTTGAATTAGTGCATGGAAAGTGTTAAAATACCAGCATTTGAAATACCCTAGGGTGTCTACTTTTCAAAAATATATGGTTTGATGGGGGTAATTTACATTGGCCGGCTTCAGAAATGTCCCAAATAGGACATGGGTGCATGATGACAGATGTGAAAATTCCAAGATGAAAAACTGGAATGCGCCCCCTAAAATTAAGGCCTTTTAGCCCCCAGAGAACCCGACACACCTATACATGGGGGGTATCACTGTACTCAGGAGATGTTGTTG
>NC_069505.1:618828108-618830608 GCF_027579735.1 Bombina bombina | reverse complement strand
TTAACCATGTCTTGGATATAAAATCTACCCGAGAGGGTCTACCTCCACTATTCTTCATCCAAGCGGAGAGAATATAGGAGCCACTATCGTTTGGATTGGGGTTTTCAATGGTCAAGGTTAGTTTCATACTGCTTCCGGTCTTGCCTGTCCAGTGGCAAGATCCGGACTTAAAAAGGGTCATTTTGCTGCAGGTGTGGATGTAGATGTTACAGAAGGGACTGTACGACCAGCTTCACCCCTCTTTGGACTGGCAGTCGAGGATGCTACAGGTGTTACAGAAGGGACTTTGTGAACACTTCACCCCTCTTTAGGCACAACCGTTGTCCTGGATGTCCTGGACTGGCGGTACAGATGTTTCAGAAGGGACTAGACAGCCAGCTTCACCCCTCTTTGGACAGAGCTTTACCCTTGATGCGTGGATCCAGATGGGTTCCTGGGCTGTGAGGATGGCAGTACGAGTGATGGCCACGACTTCGGTAGGTGGACCGTATGGGAAGCCTCCCTTCTTTGCTTTATTCAGTTGTCTGATGCACACAGTGTCTCCGACCTTGAAGCTGTGGGTTGGTTCCTGTGAGGGAAGAGGAAAACGAGAAGCCACATCACCATAGTTGCCGTTCAAAACAGAGATCAGTTCATGTACATATCGTTCCCTGATTAAATCTAAATCACCAGTGACTATGTGTGGGTTCCTGACCCAGGGGGTGGGGAACGGTCTACCCATTAAAATCTCAAAAGGAGACAGCTGAGTGGATTTGCTTGGGGACATCCGTACCTCAGCTAAGACTGCAGGTAAATGATCCTGCCATTTGACCCAGTTCCCTCCCGTGGCCTTAAGGAGTTTTTCCTTAATGGTCCGGTTCATCCTTTCTACTACCCCTGAGCTCTGGGGGTGGTATGGTATGTGAAACTTCCATTTTATCTGTAAATGAGATACCAATTCCTGCAATACCTTACTAACAAAGGCAGGGCCATTGTCTGAGTTAATCTGCAGGGGGCAACCAAATCTGGGAATGACATCAGTGCAAAGGTGTTTCACTACTGTTTTTGCATCTTCCCTAGTAGTAGGAAAGGCCTCAGGCCAGCGAGAAAATTGTTCAACTATGACCAGCAGGTAAAACTGTTTGGTTCCTGTCTTAGGTATGTGTGTGAAGTCTATCTGCAGGTGAGTGAAGGGTGCGGATGGTGGTGTTAAGTGGTCATGTTTTGCAGGTTTGTTGTTGTTTTTAGTTTGTAGACAAGTGATGCAACGGTTAATGTAAGATTGTACATGTAACTGTAGATTCTGTATGCAGAAGTAAGGTTTGATTAACGCTAGAGTGTTGTGGATGCTCAGGTGACTGACACCGTGGGCTTGTGAAATGAAAATGGGTGCACTGGTTTCAGGAATACCAATGATTGTCCCACCTTTCCCCTCTTTCGAATAAAACCCTTGGGGGTTTAATTCGAGTTTCTGAGAAACCCAGTATTTGATATCAGAGACAGTGGCAAATTGCTGGAGAGAGGATGTGAGTACATCGTCGACCAGAGAGGGTGCAGCGAGCATGGGGTAAACAGTGTCTTGCAATGGAGATACCTTGGCTGCTTGTTTGGCTACTGTGTCAGCTAATGCATTACCCCTAGCAACAGGATTGTTAAGGTTAGTGTGTGCTCGGCAGTGTATGACAGCTATTTCTTTTGGGAGCAGGATGGCTTGTAAGAGTTCCGTAATGAGAGTGGTGTGACTGATACTTTTACCGTCGGCAGACTTGAAACCTCTTTGTTTCCAAATCATGCCGAAATCATGTACCACTCCAAAGGCATATCTGGAGTCGGTATAGATATTTACGGAGGCATCAGCAAAAAGTTCACAGGCTCGAGTGAGAGCTATTAATTCAGCTGCCTGAGCAGAATTATGCATGACAGAGGCGGATTCAATGATAATGTCGGGAAGTTGGACCACTGCATATCCTGCAAGGTACGTGTGGTCATCTGGGTGGCTACATGAGCCGTCCACAAAAACGTCAGGGACCGCCGGAATAGGGGTGTCCCGGAGGTCAGGGCGTGGTGTTGTGCTGGAGTGAATGAGTGCAACACAGTCATGAAGGGGGAGGTCAGATTGTGGTACGTCAGAGGATAACAAGGCCTTGAGAATAGACGCTGGGCCTGAGTTAGTTGCACAGTACTTAATGGTTAACTCAGAAGTACTGGTAAGCAGTATTTCATAACCACTAAGTCTCTGGGCAGTCATGTGTTTTGTTTGAAGATTGTTAAGGAGGTGGGAGGTATGTAGAACAAGTGAGTGTCCCAGTGTGATAGGTTCGCACATCTCAACGGCCATGGAAGTGTTCTGGTTGTATTGTAAGCCACGATTATATCATCATCGTTGTGATTAGTAATACTTGGATATAATCCCGCAAATGGCGGTGGCGGAGCCAGTGGGGCAGTGGCCGAGGGCATAGTAAATGAGAGCTTTGGGGGGGATGTGTTTATTGAGAGTTTCGGATACATTGTGGGTGGGGGG
>NC_069505.1:618820608-618823108 GCF_027579735.1 Bombina bombina | reverse complement strand
TGTTCTTTTCATATGCAGGGAAGGGGGAGAGTATCTGCTGTTCCTGCTTTCCGTGACCATTTTTTGGGTGTCCCAGCCTAACCTCATCAACAGAGCTAAATTGGGAGCTTTTAAGCGGTCTGACACCGGTTAGAAAACACAGTTTTGTTTTAAAGCTGTAAAAACAAGCTAATGCTGCAATAAAGAGGGGGTGGTTTTTGTAACCAATGGCAATATAAAGTCTGATACACACCCCCTAAGGAATACATCTGATGAGGCCCCGATACTCAGCCCTATGTGGGAGGGGAGAAACGTGTCATGATTGAGCAAGCACGACAGGTGAACAGCTGAGAACAGAGCCAGCGGCATTCGGATTCTAAGAGAAACGCTGAAGGGTACATGGCGGTAAGCAAGTGAAATAGCCAACTGCAGTAATAAAGACTCTCAAATCGTCTAAACTGCAAAACAGGTACTGTGGAAATTGTCTTTTGTCTTGGCTTGAAAGTCTTGCGGCTGACAGCCGGGTCTGTCCCGCCAGGGTACATTGTGCGTTTTTCTTTTGAGAGACAGGATGTAAATCACTCACAAGTTTTTATCACAGTATGAAGTAACAAGTATGAACTTTGCAACTAAGCTGTCACATTGTATTGGTGTAAAGGAATTGAGTTCAGAACCAGAGCGTGTCTATACACTTAAGAGCCTGGAAATTGAATATCCACTTTGTTTGTAACAGCTGCAACTTTGGGGCCCCGTAACAACATACGGACTATGATGACACAATAGAATAATCTTTTTTCCCTCAGTTTTTATGCAGATTCAAGTTGATACATTGTATATGGTAAATGTGAGATTGATACAGGATTATTAATAATATAGTGAGCTGGCCAGCCTGTTCAAATACCTGTGTATTTTACTGTGTGTATATTCCGCTTTAAAGGAATAGGGTGGAGGGTAGACGTTTTGATTTTTGGTTGTTTAGAGCTATATAGTAATAAAAACTCTGACTAACTTAGACCTAGATTTGGAGTTTGGCGTTAGCCGTGAAAACCAGCGTTAGAGGCTCCTAACGCTGGTTTTAGGCTACCGCCGGTATTTAGAGTCACTCAAAATAGGGTCTAACGCTCACTTTTCAGCCGCGACTTTTCCATACCGCAGATCCCCTTACGTCAATTGCGTATCCTATCTTTTCAATGGGATTTTTCTAACTCCGGTATTTAGAGTCGTTTCTGAAGTGAGCGTTAGACATCTAACGACAAAACTCCAGCCGCAGGAAAAAAGTCAGTAGTTAAGAGCTTTCTGGGCTAACGCCGGTTTCTAAAGCTCTTAACTACTGTACTCTAAAGTACACTAACACCCATAAACTACCTATGTACCCCTAAACCGAGGTCCCCCCACATCGCCGACACTCGAATAATTTTTTTTAACCCCTAATCTGCCGACCGCCACCTACGTTATCCTTATGTACCCCTAATCTGCTCCCCCTAACACCGCCGACCCCTGTATTATATTTATTAACCCCTAATCTGCCCCCCTCAACGTCGCCTCCATCTGCCTACACTTATTAACCCCTAATCTGCCGACCGCAAAGCGCCGCCACCTACATTATAGCTATGTACCCCTAATCTGCTGCCCCTAACACCGCCGACCCCTATATTATATTTATTAACCCCTTATCTGCCCCCCTCAACGTCGCCTCCACCTGCCTACACTTATTAACCCCTAATCTGCCGAGCGGACCTGAGCGCTACTATAATAAAGTTATTAACCCCTAATCCGCCTCACTAACCCTATAATAAATAGTATTAACCCCTAATCTGCCCTCCATAACATCGCCGACACCTAACTTCAATTATTAACCCCTAATCTGCCGACCGGAGCTCACCGCTATTCTAATAAATGGATTAACCCCTAAAGCTAAGTCTAACCCTAACACTAACACCCCCCTAACTTAAATATAATTTTATTCTAACGAAATAAATTAACTCTTATTAAATAAATTATTCCGATTTAAAGCTAAATACTTACCTGTAAAATAAATCCTAATATAGCTACAATATAAATTATAATTACATTGTAGCTATTTTAGGATTAATATTTATTTTACAGGCAACTTTGTAATTATTTTAACCAGGTACAATAGCTATTAAATAGTTAAGAACTATTTAATAGTTACCTAGTTAAAATAATTACAAAATTACCTGTAAAATAAATCCTAACCTAAGTTACAATTAAACCTAACACTATACTATCATTAAATTAATTAAATAAAATACCTACAATTACCTACAATTAAACCTAACACTACACTATCAATACATTAATTAAATACAATACCTACAAAAAAATACATTTAAATAAACTAACTAAAGTTCAAAAAATAAAAAAGCACTAAGTTACAAAAAATAAAAAAATATCTACAAACATAAGAAAAATATTACAACAATTTTAAACTAATTACACCTACTCTAAGCCCCCTAATAAAACAACAAAGCCCCCCAAAATAAAAAATGCCCTACCCTAT